>NW_016803645.1:2277709-2315559 GCF_001698545.2 Rhinopithecus bieti | reverse complement strand
CGCGCCCAACCTTGAAGAAACATTTCAAAACATTAGAGTTTTGTTTGGGATACGCTCAGAGGCTGGTTCTTGGCTAAGACAATAAATATAGAGTTCAGCCGGGCGCGGTGGCTCACGCCTGTAATCCCAGCACTTTGGGAGGCCGAGGCGGGCGGATCATGAGGTCAGGATATCGAGACCATCCTGGCTAACATGGTGAAACCCCGTCTTTACTAAAAAATGCAAAAAATGAGCCGGGCGTGGCGGCAGGCGCCTGTAGTCACAGCTACTCGGGAGGCTGAGGCAGGAGAATGGCGGGAACCCGGGAGGCGGAGCTTGCAGTGAGCCGAGATCGCGCCACTGCACTCCAGACTGGGCGACTGAGCAAGACTCTGTCTCAAAAAATAAATAAATAAATAAATAAATAAATATAGAGTTCAAATAAATTAAAAGCCCATAATTCTCATTTTGGTAGAAGTCTGGGAACACGTCAGTGTTCAACAATAATGCTCAATTTAATTAGTTGATTCCTACAACTAATTGATAATTAAGTAATGTAATAATTAAGCAATTCCTTCAAAAAATACTGGTACATGCTCTGTACCTGCCAACTTCTAGGCTATAGAGACACAGTTTAAATCAGACAAGTAAAGAATACGTCCTCCGCTGCTTATGTTGGAGCTGGGGGAGAAAGAATATAATAAGCTATGATTAATGTATTCATAAATTCCTATAAAATTTTTTTGCATCTATTGTAAACTCACTCAGACATTTTCCAAAATGTATGCTAATCTATAGCTACCAATGAAAGGTTCAGAAGACTTAATGTCACTTTCCCAGGGAAAGTTAATCCCATCTTTATTTTTTTTGAGCTGAAAAAAAAAAGCGTACTCTATATTTACTGAAACTTTCAGAATAGTTGTCTCATGAAAAGCGAACAATTTGACTTTCAAGTAACATTTTCTACAAGGGTAAATTCTGCCCAATGTAAAAAGTGATTAGATCTTCACTATAGAGATTCTCATAAAACTGATTTCAAGAAATATGCCTTCCAAAGATAAGATCCTCTGAAATTCACATGAAGTGCACATGCAGCTAGAGATGGAACACGTCTCGTGCAGACAGTTACTTCAATCCCCAAACATGCAAAACTTTCACCATTCAGAAAGTAAAGAAGAAATACAATCACAATTGCACAGACACATTGGATTCGCAAAAAACTTTAAAGTCTCTGTAATATATACTAAACCAGATATTAACCTACAAACCTCTTCAGTTTGTCTAAAGTTTTTATGAAATAGATAGTTGGGGCCGGGTGCAGTGACTCATGCCTGTAATCCCAGCACTTTGGGAGGCTGAGGCACGCAGATTATGAGGTCAAGAGATCAAGATCATCCTGGCCAACATGGTGAAACCTTGTCTCTACTAAAAATACAAAACTTAGCTGGGCATGATGGCGCACGCCTGTAATCCCAGCTACTCGGGAGGCTGAGGCAGGAGAATCACTTGAACCCAGGAGGTGGAGATTGCAGTGAGCCAAGATCACACCACTGCACTTCAGCCTAGCAACAAAGTAAGACTCCGTCTCAAAAAAAAAAAAAGAGAGAGAGAGAGAGAAACAGATAGTTGGATGATTCACTTTTTCTAGTTGAGGCCCAGGGGCCTCAAGGCTTCCTTGAACTGGTGATGCAATGGCACAAATGGTGTCAATAAATGAAAACTAAAAAACACAAGTATCAAGTCATTTCATACAAAGAAACAACATACAAAACTAAAATAAACCAAAAAAAGTAAGCAATGGTGAATCTAAATGAAATTCCACCCTTCTTAGTCACAAACTCTTTGTCCCTCAATTTTCATATTATTTTCCCAGTCTCCCCAGGCTCGAAAACTTGGAATCATGCTTATCTTAGCTTCAATTTTTTTGTGTCTTATATCCAAGCACTCTTCAAACCTTGCCCCTTTTTATTTGCATAGTGTGTCCTAAATTCTCACGATGGCCACACTCTAGTCCCGGAGCTCATGTCTGAACGCCTGCATTTTCTCACCATCTCCTAACTGGCCTTCTGGCAGCTCCCTCACTCTCCAAAATATCCAGTTTATTGCTGCTAGGTTCATATTTTTCGCATGCCAATTTCACGTGCTCACCTTCCGGCTCAAGAATAGGCAGTAGCTCCCTACTGCCTGCTGGATCAAACCTACATTCCTACACTATCACTACGTGTCTCAGTCCTCCATTCACTGGCCCTAAGTCACCTCCAAATGGAGAAGCCGTGCAGCCTGGGGAAAAGAGCCTGGCTTTGTTGTTGGGAAACCTTTGTTTCAAATCCCAGCTCTGCTATTTACTCCTTATGAGACTTTGAGCAAGTTACTTAAATTCCCTGAGCTTCAGTAAACTCCCTTGAAAAATGGGAATAATAAAATCTATCTTGCTCGGCTATTATGAGAATTCAATATAATCACTAACACAGTGGGTTGGCACAGCTCATTTATATTTTCATTCCTTTGTTCACATTAGTCCCCAGAATGCACGTCTCCCACCTCTACTCCTCAAAGATCCTAATAATGTGTTAGCAAAATGGGAACAGCTGCGCAGGACCTAATCCGAACCTTGGGCCTTTCTAGCAAATTCAGATTGCTCCTTTTCCCGTATCTGTTTTTAAAAACAGAGGTGGAAATCCTCTCCTGGAAAATTATTTTCTGTCAAAATCAGTCCTCACACATGACTCCATTTCTCGAAATTCCCATGGGCAATGTAAATGCTAGAGATTCTTAATTCTTATTTATATATGAAATCAAGAACTATTAATTGAGAGCCTATTAACTGCCAGACACGGAGTAAGTTGCTGAAGATACACCCATGATCTTGTCCTACAGAAATGATCACTTATGGAAAACAGCAAGTCTGACAAGCAAGTACCCAAAAATGAGGACAAGTATGATAGTATGAAAAGTATAGGCCAGGCGAGGTGGCTCACACCTGTAATCCCAGCACTTTGGGAGGCCAAGGCAGGTGGATCCCTTGAGGTCAGGAGTTCAAGCCAGCCTGGCCAACATAGTGAAACCTTGTCTCTACTAAAAATACAAAAATTAGCCGGACATGGTGGCCCATGCCTGTAATCCCAGCTACTCAAGGAGGCTGAGGCATGAGAATCGCTTGAAACTGGGAGGCAGAGGTTGCAGTGAGCCGAGATAACACCATTGTACTCCAGCCTGGGCAACAAAGCCAGACTCTGTCTCAAAAAAAAAAAAAAAGAAAGAAAAGAAAAGTATAGGTCACTCGGGGAGCAGAGAGGAAGTCAAATTTAGGTCAGGGGAGAAGGTACGTGTCTCTAGAAGAAGGCTATTTAAGCTAAAATGTGACCTATAAGGAGGGATAAGCTTGATGGAATTGGATAGGAGAAAGACTTCAGGGCATGGAGACAGAGTTTTCTGAGCAGGGAAATAGCATATGCGAAGGCTTAGAGAAAGCCAGACCATGTGCTAACAGGAATTGAAAGAAGTGCCATCTTTAAATGGGTTGGGCTGACAAGTGTGAGGAAGTAAGAAAGGTTACCAGTTAAGGTGATTCCCACAAACCAGAAAGTGAGTTTGTACTTTCTCATAAGGGCATGGGAAAACAAAACTGTGGATTTTTAAATCCAAGATTTTACCAGCCTGGATTTCTACGGCTGTTAAACTTGCATATGGTTTTGTAGGACTTGGCGAGTAATCTTGTGTGCTGCACCACACTCTAAGCACATAGCATGTGGTGTGAAAAATGGCAGATGAGCCTCTGGACTTGACTGTTCTCAATGAATTCTGGGTAGTACAGTTTGAAGCAGCAACGTGTGGTGAAAGAAAAAGGTAGACCATGCATCGGGTCACTGGGTAACAACAGCACAAAACAGAAGAGAGGCGATGCTGGTCTTCCCAGGCAGTGTCAGGGAATGATAGAGGAGACAAGCAAAGAGAGTCAATGACAATGAGATCACATGTAGTTTCAAAGGAGAATTACCCTAAATTTCATTTCTACAGCTGTTCTCTCAGAACCCCGTTAAAGGCAGAAAACAGGGTGGTCTTAATTGTGTCATGGATCCTGGCCCCAGAGGGAGTCAGGTTGGTATGCTGTAAGTCATGGGCCTAGGAGTCCAAGGGACCTGAATGTGAATCTGTTTTTTTCCCTTTACTCCCGTGTGACTTAGGATAATTGACACAATCTCTCTGCATTTCAGTCTATCCCACTTTCAAAACGTGGAGACAATTACTACCTCTCAGGGTGATTCTGAGGAGTAAATGAGAGCATATATGCAAAATACCTTGAATCATCTATCCCTTGGCCTAGGGTAGACACCAAGTAACAGGTGGCTCTTCCTAAGATGCTATGTACTCTGCTACCTCTCAGCATTAGGTTATACGAGAACGTATAGGGACAGGGCTGGTCGTAACCCAAGGTTAAGGAACATGGAAGGTAGAATGAGAATTCTGCTCTTACGTGCTTAGGCTTAGGTGCTTTGAGAGTGACTTTGTTGAATCTGAATTCTTTTAAGCGGCAGAAAGTAAATAAAGCTTCTTGGCTTGACAGGACATGCTTGGGTCTTATTTCACAGTTGATGTCCACACAGACAAGAGGAATATGACTGCTAATTAAGTATTCATTGAGTAGCCTTTTCTCCCCCACAATACACATATAATTAAGATTCAGGGTGGGTGTGTGTGTGTGTGTGTGTGTGTGTGTGTGTGATGGAGGAAGAGAGAAGAAGAATTCCTCTACATGCCATTAGTTTTATAACCATTAGTTTGCATACCATTAGTTTAATCCTATAGTTCCTAGCCAGATAATGGCAAGCTTATTCTCCATTCAATGCTGCTAACCTAACTGTATTCAAGTACATGCTTTGCAACCTGAATATTTCTTTCTGTATTGCCATGAAAGCAAGCCAGGGCAGGAATGGGTGAGTGTATCTAAGGCTCTATCCCTTTCCTCTTTCTAGCCTAGTCTGTCAACACTGCTGCTCCTTGTGGAAGCATGAAGTTCCTAATGCCTAAAATAGGCTCCTCTAAGAGAATCATAAGCTGAATGAGCTGATGAGGCCAAGCCAACCCAATCTGGAAGCCTGTGTGGTTCAGAAGAACTTCCTTTAAATTCTGTGAAGACAGGGACAGCAGACAGAACATATTTGCTGAATAATTTGATTCCCTGAGAAGATGAACGTCTTGCTTCTATCCAAGCTTTATTACCTCCCACAGACATGCCAAGCTCTACCAGCATCCAACCTTTCTAACAACCTCTGGAAATGCCCTGACCACTATTAAAAGGTAAATCAGCAGGTTCTCTCATGTTATAAAAGATGAAGAGGACAATCGCTTGCCACAGCTACCCCAAAACAGGGGCCTGAAATAATATGAAACAAGAAAGAGACATTTATATTAACCTTAGTTCCTCTTAAGAAGGAAGCTGGCCGGGCGCGGTGGCTCAAGCCTGTAATCCCAGCACTTTGGGAGGCCGAGACGGGCGGATCACGAGGTCAGGAGATCGAGACCATCCTGGCTAACACGGTGAAACCCCGTCTCTACTAAAAAAATACAAAAAACTAGCCGTGCGAGGTGGCGGGCGCCTGTAGTCCCAGCTACTCGGGAGGCTGAGGCAGGAGAATGGCGTGAACCCGGGAGGCGGAGCTTGCAGTGAGCTAAGATCCGGCCACTGTACTCCAGCCTGGGCGATAGAGCGAGACTCCGTCTCAAAAAAAAAAAAAAAAGAAGGAAGCTGTATTTGTTTAGGAAAACTCTCTTACAGTAGAAGGCAAGACCGCAGACCCAGGTTGCCTTAATTTGGGAAAAATCATTCATGCTAGACAAGATGAAGAATGTGTTCAGGAGGGGAGAAGAAAAGAGAGAAAAAGGATGCCAGTGGAAAACTGCACACCCTGCCAGTGACTTTTTGTGAATCCCTTAAAACTTTGATAAAGTTGTTATAACTCACCAAATGCTTGAAAAAAAAAAATGTATTTTTAGGGAACCCAAAGAGGAGCTTTGTGCCACATTTTTCATGAGGTGAAGCTGGGGCAATAAGTTTGGAGGCAGAGGAGCAGAGAGGAGTGTGCTTATTCCCAGCACTGGAATTGGATTTGGGTCCGGTTTAACCAAATCTTTAATGAACAGGTGCCCAGGGGTATGTGAGTAACAAAAATTAATTAGTGGCTAGTGAATGTAAATGCATCAACTAAAAATTTGGCCCACAAACCATATGCAGTACTTATTTTGCATGTATAAAGTTACATGATGTACAGCTCTGTTGCTTGAATGACAGGCATGCCCACGTCATTTCACAAGAAGAATGTCACATAAAAAGAACTTTCCTGGCTTATAAGCAACTCCTAAGTACTTTTCCCTTAATTGATTAAAGGCCATCCAATGCTGATCTTCACAGTGCCACAGAGACTCTCACTGTCCTGAGAGCAGCAATCAAACCTCACCGGGGCTTGTGGAGAGCATTCCTCCTTGGAAACGCATCCTCATTTGACGTTCAACAACATCATCACTTTCAACAGGATTCAGGTCATGAAAGATCAGCACGCTTTCTAACAATCACTTTATTTCCAGCCATTTTCAACAGAAAACTAGCCTGGGAAGCAGATCACAACAGTATACTGACTTTTTAAGGAATAAACTAGGCACTTATCTTTTCAAATGTTGTCTAAGCACGACTAGTTTAATGCCATTACAGAGCACACCAGGGGACAAGAGGTGACCGTTGCCAACGCAAAGCTGGCATAGGGGTTAGTGATTCCAAACCAACCCATCTGATAAAGCAGGTCAGGGGGAAAAAAGAAGAAGAAGAAAGTAAAGGAGGAGAAATTGAAAAAGCTTCTCTGAACTGAATCAATTGATACCCTTGTAGGTCGTGAAGCTGAGTCTCCTTTTAGTAGAGAGACCTTAACTATGTAAAGGTGCTATGTTATGTGATGCCCACATAAATCCTGAAACTATTACAATCCCTCATGGAATAGTAACATTATAACAGAACTTAAAAGTCTCCTTTAGCAAGGATGTAAACGTCAACACTCCCTTCCTCCCCAACCAGAGTAGCCAAACAGGATGGGTTTCTTCTCCATAAAACACAATAGCATAACCTACATATCTACTGGACCAGAAATGGCTTCTATAACTTATTTGTTTATTTACTTAGCTCCAATTCCCAGAAATCAAAATTAACTTTCCCACAGAGATCACCTGATCCCTTTAACGTGCCCCTCATTAAAATGGCTGGGAACAGGAGGAAGAAAGCAGACTCACCATTTGATTGCTATACCAGTACAGTGACGACCCCTTCAGTATCACCCAGAACTTTTTCCATTTGTTGCTTAGGAAACTTCCCTTTTCCTTTTTCTTATACAGCCACCCTTGGCAGTCAGCATGGCCCAGATCTTTACACGATATCCTCCTCCGACTCATCGTGAGAAAACCTGCAACGATTACATGAAGAGGTAAAGTATTACCCTGATTTGGTAGGTAAAGTATTATCCTGATTTATGTGACAGAGTGAAAGGCAACTTTTAATTGTTAACCCCCCCAGGGAGTTGGATTTTTCACCAAGATTTATGCAAAGCCTATGCAAAACCAATGCAAAAAAAAAAAAAAAAAAAAAAAGCCATGTGTCTGTTTTATTTTTAAACATTCGTTTGATGCTTAGAAGGTATAAGATACAGCCAAAGAAACAGCGCAGCGGGGCTGATATGCAAGTATTAGTCTAAGAATAGTATTCACCAAGAATAAGTTGAAAATAATTAAAATCGTAAGGCTGACAGGCATATCAGTGCAGTAACATCGCTCCTCTCAACAATAACAGCCGTAGTTATGCAATAGATGTTAAAGGGTTAATGGCCACCTCAAAACACAGCTACTTCCCGACTCACTGCCAGTTTTTCTAAGCTCTTTCGACATACCACGAGGGATTAATCCAAATGAACAGCATGTCGTCATTTCTTAAAATCAATTCAACAATAACCAAAAATTAATCTGCCATCCACCTCCTCATATTAGCATTAAGAGACAAAAATCTGATCCCAAGGAAGGCATCCCGGAGGAAAGCCACACTCAACGCACACAAAAAGGAGATAAAGAAACAAAGGAGATCTAATTACCTTGAGTTTTCCTCCTCGGCTTCTGACGCAAGGGAACCTGCTGAAAATGCAGGAAGGAAAGAAAAGAGGAAATTTCTGATTGTGTTGTAACATTTGTAAAGAGAGAAGGAGGGAGGAGGTGGCAGTGTTTATGAGCAGGATGGAATCTAAAAAAAAAAAAACCTCTCCAGGCAGAGCTAACGGGGAGCTACTAGCTGAGGCACAAAATGTGCTAATTAGAATCAATATACATTGAGCTGAACCTGAAAAAAAAAAAATGTCACAGAGCATTTATCACTAATGTTTCCTGTTCCCACCCACTAGCTGCTCTCTCGCTACTACTTTAGTTATGATAGCACAGTGTTCACGGAAGTTTTAAAAATCAAAAAATATTTCCCCTTTTGTGTTTTTGTGAGAGAAGGAAAAATAGATCTGCTTCTTTTGCAATTTCTAAATAACAATGATTATTCAGATCAACCTGGAGGATAATTGCTACAATCTCAAAATATTAGAGTCACTTGACTATTCCGTTCATAGTCCTGCTCCCACATAGGGTTACACCTAAACCACATGAATTAAATATCCCAGAAAATGAAATTCCACAACCTCTTTTAGTGAGAGTTCAGTAGCAATCAACCCTCCTTATCAGGAAATTCTTATTTACAGAATTGTATTGAAATATCTCTGAATATTTCTCATGTTTTATGGAAGATAAATTAGCTACCACCTACTATTCTGTACTAGCTCTTCAAATCTTCAAATAAGACATAAGACAATATGTATGAAATATACAATTTTTACACAATACATTTTAAACAAACATAGAATCAGACTACCAGCAAAATACAAAATATTTTAAGTATTTTCAAATACTTGTGTGTCTGTGTGTGCAGAGAGAAAAAAAAATGTGCTTAAAGAAGTTTTGTTTTTTCTTTACAAATATCTAAGCTGAATTGATTTAAATTTGAAAGATAACCTTTTCTGTTAACAGGTAAAGAACTCAGGGGGAAAAAAGCGTAAAAATGAAAAGCAGTTCTAAATTTGGTATGCAATCTTAGTACAGCATTTTATAATGTTTTCTAGAGATGCCTGGCTTATATTCTACATATCTAACTATTGATCTCATAGCTATTGTATATGGTTCTACTGTATGTTTGAAGAAGGGATATGACAGTGAAAAGAGGAGAGGGTCTTTAAATCCAGAGGCCTGGAACCAATTCCTGGCTATTATTATTTTTTTTTTTTTTGAGACGGAGTCTTGCCCTGTCACCCAGGCTGGAGTGCAGTGGCCGGATCTCAGCTCACTGCCAAGCTCCGCCTCCCGGGTTCAGGCCATTCTCCTGCCTCAGCCTCCCGAGTAGCTGGGACTACAGGCGCCTGCCACCTCACCTGGCTAGTTTTTTTTGTATTTTTTTAGTAGAGACGGGGTTTCACCGTGTTAGCCAGGATGGTCTTGATCTACTGACCTCGTGATCCACCCATCTCGGCCTCCCAAAGTGCTGGGATTACAGGCTTGAGCCACCGCGCCTGGCCTAATTCCTGGCTATTATAATTAGTAGCTGTGTTGCCCAAGAAACTAGCACCCTCTGAATCTGCTTCTTCATTCATAAAATGAAGATACTGATAATAACTCTAATCCTATAGGTCTTATAAAGATTTGACAAGTTTTATTTGTGAAAATCCTCTGAGAACTAAACAACATTCCTTTATGTGAGTATATGTAATATAATACTATATCATTGACATAAACAAATACTTTATATCTAATAAACAGAAAAAAATCATGATTTGTGTAAGTATGATTTATGTTTCCTTCAGCAATTATAATGAAGCTAAAGTGTCTAAATTATATTTCCTGGGAAATACAGATCCCACAAAATACTGCACTGACATTTCATCTGACAAATGTTAGAGTAAAATTTATCCCCCCCAAAATTAATCACCCATAAAGATGGCAATAATTGCCTTAAATTTTAAGCAAAGATAGACATGTTATAATCATGGCATGTTACTAAAGTCCAGGCAAGTTATCATGAAAAAGACCTAGTCTCAGCTTCACCTCACAAATATCTCCCACACTGACCTGTTTGTGTTCTAAAGTTCCTGTCATTCCCTCAAATCATCTCCTGGGACCTTTTTTTGATATGCCAATTCTCTGAGATCAGTAAAACCTAACTAGTACCTATTGGCAAAATATTTTTGCCCAAATATGTATATCATTTGAGTGGCTAAATGTTAGCTGAGAGCCAGGACTAAGGACAAAGAGGAGAATACGTGAATTTAGATGCTGGATAAGATTTGGGAAATCTGGGGTCCAGGAGTTCCTAGGGGGCACTTAAGACAAACCAAGAACGAGGCTAATAGGGAGAAAAGGGCGTTGTTAACAGTCATTCCTAGAGTGCTCAGGCCCCCAATGAAAAAGATGAAATTACGTTAGTTCAAACAAGAAGAGCAGCCTTCAGATGAACAAATGAGAGAGAAGTCCCTGGAGGGTAGCAATGGGATCAGCCAAGGCAGAGAGGGAGTGATGCTCCTTCCATCACTCCCAGCTAGGTACCAGTGAGCATTCTCTACCCATTCGTTGTGAGCACCCAGTGGGACTGGAGCCTTCCAGCTCCACCTTCAAACCTTAGGGCTACTTCCAGGGAAAGCCCCAAAATGTGAGCTTTGTCTCAATTCTGCCCAAGACCAACCCTTGTTCTATACCATGTTCTTGTGCCTAGGATGGGATGAGAACAATACCTCAAGCAGAGCGGGCACCCAACTCAAAGAAAGTCTTTTTTTTTTTTTTAGAGAGGGGAGCTTAGTTATTGGGTCATTGAGTCACCCCTGTTCTGACAGTAATTCTCTTAAAGCAAATTATTAACTGTTAAAACTGTTCTCCCTGACCAGAAACAGACTGCATTATAGAAATAACAAATTCAGGGAGTTTCGGTTTCACTTAATATACATGAATTTGAAACCTAAATTGGTTTACATGAGACAATGAAAACAATCTTTGAGAACTTTATTGCATCTAAGATAGATTTTACTCCTCACAACAGGAAGTGGAACCCGCGAACTAGTCAGTTTCAAAAAGATCTTCATGTGGTTTTTAACTAGGTAAGTTAAAAAAAAAAAAAGCAAGCAACCAGTTGAGCATTTTATGATATGGTTTTTCAATAGGGGAAATTATAACTTGTTATCATCATAAATATTCAGAGCCTAGTAAGATATTTTCTCATTCTATTTTCTTCCAGTTTGAATGCTATAGGTAAAACTAAAACATTATTCTTAAAATCTAATTTTGCCCTAACTTGGTTCTAAAATTGAGGGGAAAATTTTCTTTGAAAATATGTATTTCTTTTTTATTGAAGAAGTGTATTTTCTTTAACTTTTAAAAGATGGTTCAAAACTTCATTTGGCCACGAATCACTCAAAACACATAGAACAGTAGAAAATACACAAAGGAAACTCCTTTGATGTTGAATGATGAGACTAATGCCCAGGTTACAGGTAACTACTATATTGACTTATAATCCATATAGTAGTTGTTAAACCTTGCAAGCAAAATTTACCCCAAGATGTATTAAAATTCACAGTAAGATGCTCTGTCATTACATCAGACTTCACAGTGATCCTAATCTTTAGCAAAAACTATACAGTGATATGCTGGTAAAATGGGCTCTCTGGTTGCAGGAGCCCTAACTTGTGGATTTTGTCAATTTCCATGGTACAAACCCTCACATCATTGACAATTTCAAGCTACCAGTATTTTAACAACCAAGCCACAAAAATTCCTGACTATTTTAGAGCCGTACCAAATCGGCACAGCACTGATAGAGCTGTTAGGGATGTTTCTCCAGAAACCCCTGACATCACAAGCGTTTTTTATCCTTCCCGGAAAACTAGACTCAACTTTTTAAAGGAGAATCTAAAGCATCCAATTAATAAACATTTACCTGTGAAAACATGAAAAGTTTCCTTAATTTTTTCAGAAGACTAACCACCTTAAATAATACTTAATACATTAATTGAAATAATCTCTCATAGTAGTGAATAATGGAGACAGATAACAGACATTCTAATAATAATAATAATAGAAGCAGAACTAAAAACAGTGACAGAGGTCGGGTGTGATGTGATGACTCACACCTATAATGCCAGTGATTTGGGAGGCTGGGGCAGGAGGATCTCTTGAGCCCAGGAGTTCAAAACTGGCCTGGACAACATAGCAAGACCCCATCTCTTATTTTTAAAAACCACAACGACAGCTAAGAAATATGAATAAAGCTTGCTGGGCGTGGTGGCTCACGCCTGTAATCCCAGCACTTTGGGAGGCCGAAGTGGACGGATCACGAGGTCAGGAGATCCAGACCATCCTGGCTAACATGGTGAAACCCTGTCTCTATTAAAAATACAAAAAATTAGCTGGGCGTGGTGGCGGGCACCTGTAGTCCCAGCTACTTGGAAGGCTGAGGCAGGAGAATGGCGTGAACCCGGGAGGCAGAGCTTGCAGTGAGCCGAGATTGCGCCACTGCAATCCAGCCTGGGTGACAATATGAGACTCAGAAAGAAAGAAATATAAAAAGAAACGTGAATAAAGTTTAATAATCATATCATGCTGATGGGTGCCAGGCACTGCTCTGAGTCTTTTCAAGATACTGGCATTGAACTCTCATAGCCACAAGAGCTATTTCAAGAATAAAACTCTGCAGAGTAGACTGGTAGGGGATTTGTTTGCATTGTTGCTGTTTTGTTAAGAAGTAGGGCAGGGGCTGGGCGCGGGGCTCACGCCTGTAATCCCAGCACTTTGGGAGGCCGAGGCGAGTGGATCACGAGGTCAGGAGATCGAGACCATTCTGGCTAACACGGAGAAACCCCGTCTCTACTAAAAATACAAAAAATTAGCCGGGTGTGGTGGCGGGTGCCCGTATTCCCAGCTACTCAGGAGGCTGAGGCAGGAATAAGCAGAGGCAGGAGAGAAGGTGGTCGTGGAGCAGAGGGAGGAATACAAGAGAAAGGTAGGTCCAAACCTTCCAATACGGTCAGTGTGAAAAAATAAAGGACAAGCCCTTCTTGGCCAGGCACGGTGGCTCTCACCTGTAATTCCAGAACCTTGGGAGGCCGGGGCGGGCAGAGCATGAGGTCAAGTGTTCAAGACAAGCCTGGCCAACATGGTGAAAACCTATCTCTACCAAAAATACAAAAATCAGTCGGGTGTGGCGGTGGGCACCTGTAATCCCAGCTACTCAGGAGACTGAGGCAGGAGAATTGCTTGAACCTGGGAGACAGAGGTTGCAGTGAGCGGAGATCATGCCACCACACTCTAGCCTGGGTGACAGAGCAAGACTCGTCTCAAAAAAAAAAAGAAAAGAAAAGAAAAAACAAAGGACAGATTCACTAGAGATTTGGCAAAAACAGTTTAACTATTGTGTGGGGCTACAAGACCAGTCCGAGTGGGTTGAGAGACGAGTGGGAATGGAAGAAATAAAGACAGCGTTGCAGACTACTCTTTCAAGAATCTTCACTGAAAAGAGGCGTCATGATAGTAACAGGAAGGCACACTGCCAAAGGACAGAGATTGCCACAGACCTCCCTCAAAACCAAGCTTCTGTGCTTAAACCCTTCTATTGCAGTAAGATACAGATACACACTTAGAAAGCTCGTCAACAATACAGTAGCAAAGGCTTCAATTATATTCATATTCTAACTCATTGATCATTTCTTTCTGCTTTTTTTCTTTTGAGATGATTTTAAGGGAATTAAGTATACTGTTATCTCTCTGTGTACCCCTTCCCTTTTTCATTTCTCTCTCATTCTCCTCACATTACACTAACTGAGTGTGATGTTGATCATTTCCTTGCTTTTTTTTTTTTCTTGCTCTGTTTCCCAGGCTGGTCTCGAAATCATAGGCTCAAGAGATTTATCCTCCTCAGCCTCCCAAAGTGCTGGGATTACAGGCTCAAGCCACCACACCCGGCCTCCCTTGCATTTTTACTATCTATATATAATATTTTAACAAAACTATAAGTAATAACATTAACACAGACATTTAATTTTCACTATTATGTTTC
Organism: Rhinopithecus bieti; assembly: GCF_001698545.2. Taxonomy (NCBI): domain Eukaryota; kingdom Metazoa; phylum Chordata; class Mammalia; order Primates; family Cercopithecidae; genus Rhinopithecus; species Rhinopithecus bieti. The sequence goes on along the minus strand of NW_016803645.1, from coordinate 2,301,422 downwards.
TGTAATGTTTTCACATTGATACATGTATCTCTAGTTCATTTTCAATGCTGCATAGTGCTGCAGTGAAGAAAAATGCCACGATTTATCTCTACCTATTGATGCACATTTAAATTATCTACAGTGTTATGCTATCACAAAAATGTCACAATTAACAATTTTGTATAACTTCCATTATGCATATATGCAGGTGTCTTTCTGGGCTACGTATGTGTCTGGAAGTGGAATTGCATGATAATAGGATATGTGCGTCTTTAACTTTTTAGATATTCCCACATTTCTTCAAAAGTGTCCTACTTACAGACCCTCCTGCAATATATAAAATTTAGCTCTCTACAACCAGGAATATGTTTTAGTCTTCTATCTCAGAATTTCATAAATCTTTCCTATGTCTCCTTCTACTGTTTCTTTGTTTTTTTCTCTTTCATTAATGTCTGCTCTTATTACCCTTATTTATTTAAATTTTTTAAAAATTTACTCTGTTATTCTTTTTCCAGCTCCTAGAGGTGATGTTTATCTTATTTATATTCTTTGCTTTTATTATAATAAAACAGTCAGAGTTATACATTTACTGTGAATTTTGCTTTACTTGTATCTCCTTGTTTTTCCATCCTAAATCATTTCTTTAGAATGAGACATTGGAATGTATATTTATAGGTTTCTTAGCATATGGAAAATTTTCACCATTTTTTTAAACTTCTAAATTCATTGCATTTTTGTTCAGAACATATGATCTTTATGATACCAATTTCTTGAAATTATTAGCATTTATTTGTGACTTATTACATAATCAAATTTTGTAAACATTCTGTATTAGTCCATTCTCACACTGCTATAAACATACTACCTGAGACTGGGTAATTTATAAACAAAAGAGGTTTAATTGACTCACAGTTCTGCATGGCTGAGGGAGCCTCAGAAAAGTTACAATCAGGGTGGAAGGCAAAGGGGAAGAGAGACACGTCTTACATGGTGACAGGAGAGAGAGAGAGAGAAGCAGGAAGCACCAGATACTAATCAAACAATTAGATCTCATGAGAACTCACTCAATATCACGAGAACAGCATGGGGGAAGCTGCTCCCATAATCCAGTCACCTCCCACCAAGTCCCTCCCTCAACATGCAGGGATTACAATCTGGATTACAATTCCAGATGAGGTGGGGACACAGTCAAATCACATTCTATGTAAACTTAAATCAAAACTGCTAATTTTGTTTTCCAAATCTTTTATATCACTCTTTAATTTTTGTTGCTGGAGTTACAACTTTGTTAGTATTTCTGTCCTTTTATTTTCAAACTTCCGTGTGATTGTTGGCTGGTTTTTGCCATTCCTTTTATAAGGACCGTATGACTACATTTTGATGTTTTTAATATAACAAGATTATCTGTGCCTTTTCATAGGTGAATTTAATCTGCTTACATTTAACAGCATTTTTATTTTGCGGTTTTGGTTTCATTCATTTCATTTATTTTTATTTTTCCCTTTTTTCTTTCTCACATGCGACTTCTTGGATGTTTAATTTAGTATTTCTAAATTCACCATAAATATAACATAACTTAGCATATTGTAACTCCTGTTTGAATGACTGCTCTCTTGTTATTGCAGTCTACATATTTATTTTTCCATTAAAAATGTTGAGCATATTATTATTCTTAATCATAAATTTATTATGATTAAGTTATTATTTCTCAATCAGAATTCACAAGTTTTCCTATTTCTGGGATCATCTTTGTTTCATTTATCATATAGCTTCCCATTGGATCCACTTTTCTGTTTAGGAGGGTGCCTCTTTGAATAGTCCCTTTTAATGACAATCCATAGGTAGTAAATTCTCAGTCTCCGTGTATATTGTAATGCCTTTATTTTCACCTCAAAATTGAACAATAATTGAGGTGGGTATAAAAGTATTTTCGCCCCTGGCACTTTGACTATTTTGATCATTGGTCTTCTAACAACTGTCACATTGATCAGATTTCTGCTCTCAGTCTATCATTCATTGTACTTGATTTTTCTTTTCACTCTCTTAAGGCATTCTCATCATCCTTGAGATACTGTAACTTTACTGCAATGTTTCTAGTTATGGACTTATCTTTATTTATACTGCTCAATCCTCTAATTGATGCTTGCATCTTTTTTCAAGCATGGAAAATTTTAAAAGGTCTTCAAATAGTGTTTTTCTGCCATTTTCCTCATTCTCTTCTTTTGGGACTACTGTTAGATTTATGTTAGAGATGAGTGATTTTTTTTCCATATCTTAGCTCTTTTTTAATCTCTTTATCTCTCTATGCTACTTACGTCTTATATCAATTTTTCAAATCTAATTCCAAGTTACTAATACTCTTTTTTGAAAGCATCCAATGTTTATGCCATCTATTGAGCTATTGCAAGGAAGGCATTTTCTGACATTTCTAATTTTTTTCAAAACCAACTGATAGTTTATTATTGGTGCCTGATTTTCTTCAAAATTTTAAAAGTTTCTTTGAACCTCGTACTTAAACATTTTGTCGAGTTTTAACTTTTATTTAATTTAAGATTAAGATATCTTCTAATTTTTTATTCTGTATTCTATCTTTCTTAGCATTATCATTTGTAAATGTGTTCTGGGATTTGTCTTAGTCAGTTTGGACTGCTGTAACAGAGTACCATAGATTGAGTGGTTTAAACAACAAATATTTATCTCACAGTTTTGGAAGCTGGGAAGTCCAACATCAAGATGTGGGCAGAGCTGGTGTCTGGTGAGGGCCCTCTTACCGGTTTGCACATGGCCATTTTCTCATTATATCCTCACATGGCCAGGGAGAAAAGTCATCTCTCTCTGGTCTCTTCTTTTTTTTCTTTTTTTTTTTTTTTTTTTTTTTTTTTTGTAAGGGGGTTTTCCTTTTTCCCCCCGGCGGGGCACACGGGGGGGGTTTTTTTCCCCCCCCGGGCCGGGGGAAAAATTTTTCCCCTCTTGTTTTTTTTTTTTTTTTTTTTTTTTTTTTTTTTTTTTTTTTTTTTTGAGATGGAGTCTCACTCTGTCACCCAGGCTGGAGCACAGTGGTGTGATCTTGGCTCACTGCAAGCTCTGCCTCCAGGGTTCACACCATTCTCCTGCCTCAGCCTCCCAAGTAGCTGGAACTACAGGCGCTCGCCACCACGCCTGGCTAATTTTTTGTATTTTTAGTAGAGACGGGGTTTCACTGAGTTAGCCAGGATGGTCTCAATCTCCTGACCTTGTGATCCACCCGCCTCGGCCTCCCAAAGTGCTGGGATTACAGGCGTCAGCCACTGCACCCGGCCTCTGGTCTCTTCTTATAAGGGCACAAATCTCATTCATCAGGGTGAAGCCCTCATGACCTAATTAACTCTCAAAGGTTCCACCTCCTAAAATTATTACACTGGGGATTAGGGGTTCCATGTATAAATTTGTGAGGACTGCATAGGAGGGACACAAATATCCAGGCTATGACAGAATTTAAATTTGCAGAATTGCAAGTGAAAAAGTATTATGTCTTCTCTTTCTCTGCCTTACTGTCTGTCTATATGGCATTCTCTCTCTCTCTGTCTCTCTCTCTCTCTCTCTCTCTCTCTCTCTCTCTCTCTCACACACACACACACACACACACACACACACTCACTTTCTCTCTCTCTTCCAATCTGTGCTTATGGCTTTCTCTTTTGTGGTTTAGAAGTTACCTCCATTTACTGCAAAACTAGTTCTATAATAATATCCTGATTTAATCACAGAGAATCTTGCACAGATGGTCCCCAACGTATGATGGATAGTTTGACTTACAATGACTTTATGATAGTACAAAAGAAAAAGCAATATGCATTCAGTAGAAGCTGCACCTCAAATTTTGAATTTTGATATTTTCCTGGGCTAGCAATACGTGGTATGATACCTTCACATGGGATTTTCAACACTTTATTATAAAATAGGCTTTGTGTTAGATGATTTTGCCCAGTCGTGGGCTAATTTAAGTGTTCTGAACATGTTTAAGGCAAGCTATGCTAAGCTATGATGTTCAGTAGATTAGGTGTATTAAGTGCATTTTCAACTTAAGATATTTTCAATTTATTACAGATTTATTAGGACATAACCCCATGGTAAGTCAAGAAACATCTGTATATTCTGTCACTGATCCAGTTGGTGACTAAATTTAGCTCCCGGTTTGGTGCCTGTGTCTGTATCTCCTTCCTCCCAAGGCCCACAACTAGCAAAATGTGTCATCTCAGGCAGTGATTTGGCAACTGTTTCCTCCATTTATCTTTAGCTCCTTTCACAAGTGGGGAAGCTCCATTGTCATCATGGAGTGAAGCTAGCTCTCCCCACATTTAGTGGAACATTTTTTACACCCCCATCCCTTAACCTACAGGCGGAGGCAAACTACTTCCTGCTTCCAGACCAGGTGCCCATCCAGCTCATGGCTTCAGTCACACTGCATTTTTCATTTCTGATCCATAGAGATGCTTACCGTGTTTCTGAGACTAACTATCCATTTTTGTCTTTCTATGTTTTTCTTTGTCTATCAGTGCTATATGTTGAAAGATGAATGGAATGTCAAAATGTGTACCATCTTTGAATGGAAGTCAGTTATTTCATTTATAAGATTCCATCTTAAAACCACAAATGACAAACCAATCTCTTCCCATACTGGCCTCAATACACCACCAAAACTTTTTGCTTTTTTGTTTTGGTTTGGTTTGGTTTTTTGTTGTTGTTGCTGTTGTTTGTTTGTTTGTTTGTTTGTTTGTTTTTGCTTGTTTGTTTTTTGAGACAGGGTCTTGCTTTTTCACCCAGGCTAGAGTACAGTGACATGATCATGGCTCACTGCAGCCTCAAGCTCCCAGGCTCAAGCGATCCTCCCACCACAGCCTCCCAAGTAGCAACTGGGACTACAGGCATACACCAGGACACCTGGCTAATTTTTTATTTTTTGGTAGAGATGGAGTCTTGCCATGTGGCCCAAGCTGGTCTCAAACTCCTGACCTCAAGTGATCCTCTCGCCGAGGTCTTCCAAAGTGCTGGGATTATAGGTGTGAGCCACCATACCCAGATAACTTTTTTCTATTCTGCAGAAATATCAGGCACTTTAACAGTTCCTTGCTTTTGACTACTGTATTTCCCTGCCCATTCTTCTCCTGGTTAATGCTTACTCATCCTCTGAGATCCAGGTCAAATGGCACCTCCATATGAAGTCCTCTCTGACATTAGAAGGTGGTTAGTTCTAATACTAATCTCATATTCACCCAGTGTTATTTATTTGTAGCCCCTGTAATAAGCTATTTATGTTATCTCCGAAGATCTTCATGGTAGGTACTATTTTTATCCTCCTGTTCACAGATGAGGAACTTCAGCTTGGTGTGGTTAAGAAACTTCTCTACAGATCACACACAGCTAGTAGCAAAGCCAAGAATGGGACCCAGCCAGTCAGACTCCTAAGCCTATTGTTTAATTACATATTCTCCTGCTGTTCTGTCTTCTATGTTCTCACCACGTTTTGCTATGCCTCTGCAATTGATATTAAAATCTGTTTATTTATCTGTGTGGGACACCATGGTACACACACTGTGGTAACATTGCCTACCCAATGGTCCAACCCAGAGATTACTCCAAACCTGTGAGTAATCTCAGGTTTGCCCTTTCCCCTCTCCTACACATTTGCTCATGCACCACCCCTGTCCAGGTTTCTTCCTAATATTTATCAAATCTCTCTTCCCTCTCTATCTCCACTATTGCTGCCTTAGTCAGATCTGTATCAGTTTTCTCTTAAACAATGACCAACCATCTCATTCCTGGACTCCCCGTCTACAGTCTAGATCCTCAAAACCCATTCAACACACCACTGAACAACTACAACTCTGCTTAAAATGCATCAATGACTGGCCAAGAATTCAAGACAGAATTGATGTTCCTGAACATGCCATGTGCTCAAAATCTAGTACCTAGCCCAGTGACTGACACAAAGTAGACACTCAAAAAAAATTTAACAAAAAGATTTATGGTCTTATATCAATTTTTCCTTCCTATGATGCCTTTAGTAAGCATGATGACTTCCTAGGTGCATGGCAGATAGTGGAACTTTGACAGATGTCTGCAAAGCCATCTACTGCTCAATTACTCAGAGTTGCAAAACACCTTGGCTAGTAAATAATATCAGCAAAGTTAAGCAACACAAAAGTTTCTCCAATACCTTTCTCACTTCCAAAGAGGCACATCCATAGAGAAAACCACATAGGATTGATTGACATTAAGCTTGAATTCACAGGAAAAGTTGACTCTTGGTATTTTCTTGAAGGTAAAATGGGCTTTTGCTGAACAAATCTCTAGTTCTACTAAAAGACTATTTCCTTAAAATGCACAATACCTTTCTCCCTCATCTTCTTTCAACAAACCCTCCAAATACTGAGAATCTGGAACCAAAGAAATATAGACTGTGGGCCAGATGCGGTGGCTTACACCTGTAATCCCAGCACCTTGGGAAGCCAAGGTGGGCAGATCACCTGAGGTCAGGAGTTTGAGACCAGCCTGACCAACACAGAGAAACCCTGTCTCTACTAAAAATAAAAAAATTAGCCAGGCGTGCTGGTGCATGCCTGTAATCCCAGCTACTCGGGAGGCTGAGGCAGGAAAATCGCTTGAACCCCAAAGGTTGTGGTGAACCGAGATCGCCCCATTGCACTCCAGCCTGGGCAATAAGAGCCAAACTCCATCTAAAAAAGAAAAGAAAAGAAAAGAAAAAAGAAATACAGAATGCATGGGGCAAGGGTGGCATGTGAGGACAGAAGTTTTCTAGTTAATGAGCCCCTCCCACCCCTACCAATAGTCTATTCCCCAGAGAGCTCTCATGCCCTTCCCACCTAAGTCCTTGTGACAGGAAATATGTTCAAGTCTCCTGTGTTTGACCCGTGTGAAGAGCAGCTTTGGCCCCTTATTTCAACATGGGTTATGTTGATGTAGCCTGAAAGCAAACTGCAAAGTTTCAGCTTTTTTTAATTGACCAGAAACATGAAGAATAAACTCCTCGCTTCTTCTCCCTGAAGTTCACACAACGAGCACGGAGATGGAGTGAGGGGTGAGACATGCATGCTTCATGCAGGCAGAAATCGTGTCCGGGCTGTTTACTACACATAGTCACATAAAGACCGACGCTTTGTAAGTGACAAATGCAGAGCTGTCTTGTGAAGCAAACACAGCAAGTACCAGTTTGCTGTTAGACAGATCATCCCACAAGTGAGAGTCCAGGCAAGAGTAAATAACCACAGTAGCAGACATAAACATGCATTCACATCCACTGACCATTTCCTTGTCAGCAAGAAAACTGAGTGAAATATCTATGATTTATACACATAATTTTTTGTTTCAGGGAAAACTTTTTAGGAGCTTTGGGTACAGGAACTACGTATAGCAGTAAAAGAGATTATCTGCCTCATTCCCTGTGAGCCCCTGTGATCCTTAAACTAGGCTGTTTTCCTTCTTTAGTTGAACATTGTTGCTAAAATCTATCTAAGACCAGAGAACTTTTTTTTTTTTGAGACGGAGTCTCGCTCTGTCGCCCAGGCTAGAGTGCAATGGCGCCATCTCAGCTCACTGCAACCTCCACCTCCTGAGTTCAAGCAATTCTCCTGCCTCAGCCTCCTGAGGAGCTGGGATCACAGGCACCCGCCACCACAACCGGCTAATTTTTATATTTTTAGTAGAGACGGGGTTTCACCATGTTGACCAGGATGGTCTCAATCTCCTGACCTCGTGATCCACCTGTCTTGACTTCCCAAAGTGCTGGGATTACAGGCGTGAGCCACCGCGCCTGGCCGACAAGAGAACTTTATAATCAAGCCTTGAAGATTCATATGTGCCAGTATTATTTATTCATTTATTTATTTATTTTAATGAGAAACTGATCTTAAAAGAAAACTAAGCAATCATGATTTCGGGCATAACAGTTGGTTATCACCATAGTGTGATTCAAGGAAACTTTATCAATATCAAGGACTACATAAACCAGTTCTTAAAGAAGTTCGAGGGTAGTACCAAATCTGGTAACTATATTGAAGATTCCCAACACACAATGAGCCAGATTCTAAAGGCATGTGTGTGTGCATGTGTGTGTGTTGAGACAGGGTCTTGCTCTATAGCCAAGACTGGAGTGCAGTGGATCACTGCAGCCTCTATCTCCTGGGCCCAAATAATCCACCCACCTCAGCCTCCCAAGTAACTGGGACTACAGACATGAGGCAATACACTTGGCTAATTTTTTTTTGTAAAGATGGGGTCTCCCTATGTTGCCCAGGGCTGGTCTCGAACTCCTGGCCTCAGTGATCTTCCCACCTCAGCCTCCCAAAGTGCTGAGATTACAGGCATAAGCCACTTCTCTCGTCCTTAAAGTATGAAGTTCATCCAAAGGACAATGGGACATTGTACCAATGAAAGCAGGCAAGTGGCATAATCAGACTTCCATTTAAGAAAAATTCACTCTGGTTGCCGTGTGGCAAGTGGATTGGAGGGACACAGGGCCAGAGGCAAAAGCCCAGGGGAAGAGGGCAACAGCTGTGGCTGTGAAGATGGAGAAATATTTAAGAAATTGAACTGATAGAAATTGGTGGATTGATACTTTTGGATCTGCATGAAACTTTAGCTTTGAAAATCCCATTGTTTCATTTAGAAGAGAGAAAAGAATACTATCAGGTAACAACTCAGCTTAGCAAAACAGGACAATGCTATTTGGCATACACATGATACAATTTCAAGTAGCACTTCAAATTTAGTTGTGAATTCTGAGCAGTTTTCTTAGCACCAGGTACCATACCAGCCTCAGTGAAAACTAGCAGGCTAGGATCAACAAAAGGACCTTGAAGGCATATTCCTTCCCCCTACCCCCAACAAGATGGTATGCTCCTCATCTTTATACCCCAGCACCAAGCAGTTTGCTCAACTCATATAACTCAATAAGTGTTAGTTTAGTGGAAATGAAGTGCAATTCAAGATGTGAATTAGGTCAAAGGTGTCAAACCTACTGAAACTACCTAGCATAAAAATAGGTCTCCTGTGCTACATTTTATTTAGAGAAGAAATGACAGCAGAAAATTGAACTAATTTTCTGAACGGAAAGATAAAGTAGGGTAACCACTGAAAAGCTGCTGGAAGAAATGCTTAAAAGAAATGTTCAGCAGTGCCACCCAGACACTGACGGCTGTGAGATAAAAATAACGGAAAAATAGACACATGAGGAGAGCTGGCTGATTGACTCTAGGAGTGGAGATGGCTCATGAAATGAGAAAGATCCGTAAATAGCCAGAGTTCCCACTAATAAGAATAGAATTCATTTGTACACAAGACCAAGGGAAACAGGTTACCTATTATAGTGGTAATGGCTCTAGGTTGGAAATTACATGGATGATATGTTAGTCCTTTGGTAATCACAACTGTGATCTTATTCCAGTACCCAGGGTTATACTTGATGTAGAGACTTTAACTTGTCCAAAGCCAATTAAATCTCCAGTTCCTACTCTTCCTGGCACAGTGCCTGATGCATGATAGAATCAGGATAGGTAAGGGTAAGTAGTATTAAGTGAATGTTCCAATGAACGAATAAATTTTTTAAAGCATTTAAATGTTCTCCTATTACCTTGATTTCCAGTTCTTCTTAAACACATAAGATGAACTTCCTCCAGTTGGAAGATTACATCCTTTCAGTGGAAAAGGTGGAGCAATGTAAGAATTAAACATTGCATTACCTTTCCCAAGGGTACAAGAATCCTAATCCTTTCTTTTTTATGTCTTTGTTCCAAATAGTACATACACACATGCTTATAATCTTTTTTTTTTTTTTTTTTTTTTTTTTTTTTTGTGACAGAGTCTTGCTCTGTCACCAGGCTGGAGTGCAGTGGTGTGATCTCAGCTCACTGCAACCTCCAGCTCTCAGGTTCAAGCAATTCCCCACAGGTATGGGCCACCATGCCCAGTTAATTTTTGTATTTTAGTAGAGACAGTGTTTCACCATGTTGGCCAAGATGGTCTCCAGATCCTGACCTTGTGATCCAACTGCCTCAGCCTCCCAAAGTGCTGGGGTTACAGGCATGAGCCACCATGCCCGGCTTATAATCTTAAAATGGATTTTTTCCTATTTAAAAATTTTCATTTTTGTTACTCTGAACTTCAACTTCCTTACTTTATTTTTATAGATCTGCGATGTCCATTTGCATTAAATCTTGACCACAGGACTCCCTTTCAGCATCCTGTAAACAAGTTTTTATATCAACTCCTAGCCAAAGCCTCCTACTGCAGCCACATTGATTCCCTTATTTGTTCCTCTTATTTATGTTCCTTGTAATTATTCACATTTCTATTATCAAAAAACACCCAGCCATCCATGCCCATTGGATCACACCTTCCTTTTCTCCAAGCTTTAGATGGCAAATATCCTACAATGCATGACTTCTTTTTTATTTATTTATTTATTTTCTGAGACAGAGTCTTGCTCTGTCGCCCAGGCTGGAGTGCAGTGGCACCATCTCGGCTCACTGCAAGCTCTGCCTCCCGGGTTCACGCCATTCTCCTGCCTCAGCCTCCCGAGTAGCTGGGACTACAGGCACCCGCCACCACACCCGGCTAATTTTTTGTATTTTTAGTAGAGAAAGGGTTTCATCATGTTAGCCAGGATGGTCTTGATCTCCTGACCTTGTGACCCGCCCGCCTTGGCCTCCCAAAGTGCTGGGATTACAGGCGTGAGCCACCGCGCCCAGCCAACTTCTTTCTTTTAAAGAAACACCTTATCCCTTATTGGCCACTCCCCATTCATGATTCAGGCCTGCCTGTGTGCGGGTGAGGCCATCCTCCCTGTTGAGTTAATTTTTATATCTGGTGTGAGGTAAAGGCCCAGCAGCATTATTTTATTTTATTTTTTTAATTGAGATGGAGTCACCCCTTGTTTCCAAGGCTGGAGTGCAGTGGCGGATCTCAGCTCACTGCAGCCTCTGCCTCCCAGATTCAAGCGATCCTTTCACCTCAGCCTCCCAGGTAGCTGGGACTGCAGATGTGCAACACCATGCTCGGCTAATTTTTGTATTTTTAGTAGGGACGGGGTTTCACCATGTTGGCCAAGCTGGTCTCAAACTCCTCACCTCAAGTGATCCACCCACCTCAGCCTCCCAAAGTGCTGGGATTTCAGGCATGAACTACCGCACCCGGCCAATACATAACTTCTTATAATTTGTGTTTTCATTTTTAATTTCTGCAGTCTGGTATTTCAAAGTTTCCTGCATTTTTTTCATATCTAACAAGTTTTCTCCTTAATTAGAATTACCACCAGAATTAAAGTGTTTTCATTGCTTTTTCAATTTCTGGGATGTGACATTGTTAGCAAGTCAAGCAAAGGATGTATCAGCCACCCTGCATTTTACTAAGGTGTCCCTTTCAGGAGCCGTCTAGTTAACTCAGTTTCTTCATCCCTGTTACCACAAACTCCCTTGACATCCATTTTCTAATTTGCATCAAGAAACCACAGTCCACATTCCAGATCTGGCAGAAAGTCTATACTTTATCCTCCCAACATACCACTTCTGATTATGCTTTTAGCTCTGCTCCTAAAATTCTGTCCTATACATCCATCATGAGGTCATTAGATTTGCCAAAAGAAGCACACCATACAATCCCACACCACTCCCCACAGTCCCTTCTATTAGAAATGCCATGTTACTGACATCAACTTCCTAATTTTTCCCTGCGTAAGTTTCCTTGTCTAATAGAATTATATACTTGCTCAATTCCCTGACTTATCTTAGGCAAATATATGACTATAAAATTGTTTTAAAAGATACCCATGATTTCAGTGAAATTATTTTTATTTTTTTGAAGGAGAGTCTTGCTCTGTCGCTCAGGCTGGAGTGCAGTGGCGCAATCTGGGCTCATTGCAACCTCCACTTCCCAGGTTCAAGTGATTCTCCTGCCTCAGCCTCCTCAGTCGCTGGGATTACAGGCGCATGCCACCACACCCAGCTAATTTTTGTATTTTTAGTAGAGGCGGGGTTTCACCATGTTGGCCAGGCCGGTCTCAGACTCCTGACCTTGTGATCTGCCCGCCTCGGCCTCCCAAAGTGCTGAGATTACAGGCATTAGCCACCGTGCCCAGCCCAATTTCAGTGAAATTATTAACAGAATTTTTCCTATAGAGTTTGCAGGAGAGGTTCCACCAGTACCATAGCTAGCATCTTCTTAAAATATGATTTATGTACAGTATATTAAAACCATGGTATGCAGCTTAAACTTTAAAAGTAAAAATCTAGAGGTCTTAAATGCTTGGTGACCATAAGACCCTTTAAACCTAGCAACAGGGTCTTTGGTTCTACTGTGGCTAATGAAATTGAAGACAATAAATTGCTGGCCAAACTTGAAATCAACCTATTATTTTACTCATTCATCAAACTGACAATATCTAAAGCCTGGGGTATTCCAAAGGATACTTACAAGAGCACTGCCATCAATAGTCATGTATGATGTCATCTTAGTAGAAACAAAAGCTAGAAGAGAAAAAATACTTTCAGTTAAATGTGAGATTAAAGTGTTCATGAAAACATATCTCTTTGAGTGGGGAGAGAAAATAATTCTATTGTGATTAATCAATTTTACAATAAAAGTAATTCATTAAATAGCCTTTCGGCCAGGAATGGTGACTCATGCCTCTAGTCCCAGAGCTTTGGGAGGCCAAGGCAGGATGATTGCTTGAGGTCAGTAGTTCAAGACCAGCCTGAACAACATAGGGTGACCCTGTCCCTAAAAGAAAAAAAAAAAAAAAAACATAGCCAGTTATAGCGGCACACACCTGTAGTCCCAGCTGCTCAGGAGGCTGATGTGGGAGGATTGTTTGAACCCAGGGGTTCAAGGTTACAGTGAGCTATAATGGCAGCACTGCACTCCAGCCTAAGTGACAGAACAAGATCCTGTCTCTTAAAAAAAAATTTTTAATGAATAAATAAATAAATAGCTTTTTATTTCAGAACTCAATAAGTCAACTCTTTAAAGTTGAGTTCATAAGATAAGCCAGAATTTCATTTATACATTTGTCAATATTCTTTTCAAGTATTCAACAAGACATGTACATGATTTAAACACTTAATATTGCTTGCTCTCTCTAATATATATATACACACACACACACACACATTTTGAGAAGTGGAAATCTTTTCCTCTTTGTGACAAACAATGCAACTAAGATGTGAAAATGTGGCCCATCACTATTATCCAACTTTGAAAACACAGCTAACGCCCCTGCCTCTGAAGTCCCAAACTTTAATACCAAGATGGGCTCCTTTTGATGTTTGCACTGTGTAGTGGGTTGCCTGAAAAACAAGACACTCTGTGGTTTCAAGAAAAGCAAACGAAATCCTCATGTTTTCAACTTTGACAAGCAAGAAACGTGTTAAAGATCCACAAGCCACTGAAACTCTCCCCAAAGCAGACAGCTTTTCAACTTCTTCCCAGTGACACGACAAGTACACATTCATGACCTGTTTGTTTCTTACACCAGTGGAGGTTCCCAAATTCTGAGTAATGGAAACTCCTTTTCATATCAAAATGCTATGTTTATATTACGTAGATATTAATAAGACATTTAGTGGTAAAATGTGAAAGAGAGAAACCACAATAAAAAGACTGATAAATTTAATTACTTAATTTTAACTTATTTCTTAAAAAAACACTAAAACCTAAATTTAAAAAATCAAGTCACAAGCTGATAAAATATCTGAAATATACATTTAATAATACATAAGAACCATAAAATAGAGTTCTTACATGTCACAAAGAAGATAATAAGCAAAGTAATAGAAGAACAAATAAAGGAAAACTGAAAAAAATAAAATACAAATAACTAATGCTTCATCTCATTAGTAATAAAATAAATGCAAAATAAAATACCATGATTCAATTTTTAATCTTCAAGATTGGAAAAAATTAAGTGATGGAAGCCAATTTGGCTGGAGGTGGAGGTGTGCTGAAAAGAATACTCTCAGCCGGGTGCGGTGGCTCAAGCCTGTAATCCCAGCACTTTGGGAGGCCGAGAGGGGCGGATCACGAGGTCAGGAGATCGAGACCATTCTGGCCAACACGGTGAAACCCTGTCTCTAATAAAAAATACAAAAAACTAGCCGGGCGAGGTGGCGGGCTTCTGTGGTCCCAGCTACTCGGGAGGCTGAGGCAGGAGAATGGCGTAAACCCGGGAGGCGGAGCTTGCAGTGAGCTGAGATCCGGCCACTGCACTCCAGCCTGGGCGACAGAGCGAGACTCCGTCTCAAAAAAAAAAAAAAAGAAAAGAAAAGAAAAGAATACTCTCACAAGTTGGGATATCAAAATGTTACAGGATCTTTGGGTTGTTGCTCTTCTGGCCAGAAACTTCTGTGGCCAGTGGCACCTTTGCCCAAGTTCTTGTCCTGCATCCAGGAATAATGAGGTACACAGACAAGTAGAAGGGAGCAGGATGAAGAGGAGCTTTATTGAGTGTTAGAACAGCTCAGAGAAGACCCATAGTGGGTAGTTCCTCTCCACAGGCAGGTCGTCCCATGGAGTGTTCAGCTTTCAGCAGAGAGGAGGCCCTGGAGTGGGTCACTCCTCTCTGTAGCTGGTAGTCCCAATGTCTCTGCAGGTCCTGAAGCTCTCAGCAGAGGGTAGCTCCTCCCTGCAACTGGTCGTCGGGATGTCTGCTCAGCTCTGTCTCATCTTGGGGCTTTTACGGCCTCAGAGGTGAGGAAATACACACAGATTGGTCCATAGGTGGCCACGGGAGGGCCCAGAAAAGGCACCACAAGTTCCCACTCCAGTTGGTGAGACTGGCAGCCCGGCCCCCAGTCTTCAGGCCCTCCCCAGCCTGAAGGTGGGCCTCACCAGGGACCTGCCCCCTTCTGCCCTGGAATCTGTCTGCCTCCTGCTGCTGTCCATGCTGCCTGGGCTTGTGGGGACTTTGCTCCCGTCAGAGCAGGCACTGACAGCAGGGAGAAGCCAGGCAGCAAGAGCAGGCACCCCTGAGCCTGCAAGGACAGCAGGGGCCTTCTCAGGCCCCAAAGAGTGCAGTGATGCCTGAGTCTGGGGGTGGGTAAGTCCTATCTACTCTTTGGAGTGGGAGGCCTGGGTTTGCAGCTACAGTTTGGGTGGCTGTAGCTGCACCTGGGAAGGCAGGGCTCCTGCCTGCTCCTGGCCCCCCAAGAGCACAGGGAGACTCAGATCTGTAGGTACAGCTTGGGTGGCTGCAGCCCTGCTCAGGAGGGCAGGGGTTCTGCCTGCCCCACTGTGATTTGGGTGGCTGCAGCAGCACCCAGGGAGCTCCATCTCAACTCAGAATCTTTCTTTTGTATGCATTTTACCTGCTTAATTCCTAACTATCCCTTAAGTCCTCTCTGTTCACACCTATTGCCATCATCCTAGTCCAAGCCATCAGCACCTCCCTCTCGGACCACTGCAAGAACATCCTAGCTGATGTCCCAGCCTTCTCTCTGGCCCGGTGATTTTTTTTTTTTCAGTGCACATCTGACTATTTACCTCTTTCCTTAAATCCCTACAATGGTTATTTGTCGTTAAAGATCAAAATTGTGAAAACCTCCTACAAGTGAGGTTTTGCACCATCTGACCACTACCTCATCTTCAGCCCTTCCTTGGGTTGTTTCCATATCTGTTTCTCTCCATCTCCCTTACTGTCTTTTTTTTTTTTTTTTTTTTTTTTTTAAGCCCTCAAACACATTTATTTCCATTTCAGAGGCTTGGTGCATGCTTTTTCTCAACAGTCCCCACCTAGGATGGCTTATACCATCTAATTTTTCAACTCTGACAGAAGGTCACTCCATCAAGAAAACCTTCCCTGATCCTTAGGAGAGAGCGATCACCTTTTATAGCCTCTCACATTACCTTATTTTTTATTCATAGAAGTTTTCCTCATTGTAGTGAATGATTAATTTTGCAATTGGTTCTTTAACATCTGACTCTCCATTATAATATATCCTACCTGAAGGCAGCCACTGTGTCTAGCCTTGTTCACTTATTTGCTGCTGTGTCCCCAGTCTCTGTATACAGGGGACTGTATATGTCATGCTCTGTATATGTAGTTCAATATATATTTGTTGAGTAAATGAATTAAATATACAAGCAATAAAACCACTCACTATAGATGAGTTTCCATAAAGGAAATTTGTGAATTCCAAATTTTTGTTTGGTAAAATATTGGCATCATGAATATCCCATTAGAAGGCTCCTCCCCAATCTGCAGGATATGGAAATGAGATGGTATTGATGTCATACTTCCTTTGGTCAAAGAGCAAAAGGTCAGAAATAATACGCAGTCACTGGCATGGGTGATGGAGGTGGAATGGGAGACAGCTAGGGCTGGATGTCCCTTTGTGGAGTCTGTGTATGAGCATTTCATTCATAATCTTGAAGTTTCAGTACTTTGTTTCTTTTTTTGTGTCTTTATTTTATTTTATTTTATTTTTAATTTTAAATTTAAAAAAAAATAGAGACAGGGTATTGCTTTGTCGCCCAGGCTGGTCTCAAACTCCTGGTTTTAAACAATCCTCTTGCCTTGGCATCCTAAAGCATTGCGATTACATGAGTGAGCAACCATGCCTGACCAGTACTTTGTTTCTTGAAGTAGTTGAAACATATGAAATCTAAATTCCACTAAAATGATTCAAAAATAATTTTGGGCAGAAGAACCGCCAAAATAAGCTAAGTTCAACTCTTGGTTCTCCTCTTCCAGACAAAGCTCATGGCCATAACCAAGAAGAATTAGGAAAAGAAATAAGGGCTATGGAGACTCATGTACATACTTTTGATTATTTGGACAATGAGAACTGGTTCAGTTATTATCCAGGACACATGGTGTCCATATGTTGATAAGCTAAATGGGTAGCTCCAAGGTTTTGATGAAAATATGTATATAAAGCACACAATAAAAGCAGATTGTGAAAAAAATAATCCTGGCAAAGATGTTTTGAAAGTAATATTTTTTCAGTATTCACAATCCTTTCTGAGAATATCAGTTTAAGCAAAGCGCCTATAAATAAGAATTGAAGAAAGAAATAATGACAATTGGATATGTCTTTATAATGAATTTCTGAATTACCACAAATTTAAAAATAGATAAGAACCTAATGACAGGGTAACAAAACACTTTTGTATATCAAGATGTTTCCAGTTCTTTGCTTTCAACAAAATTAAGGAAAAACCTATTTGAATTGTCTACGGATTATGAAAGTAATTGTTCTGATACATCACCATGTGATATTTGGCATACCCTTGGAAGGAGTTCAAAAAGTGCTCGATTCCTACATATTTACTTATGTGAAAAATATTTCTAAGTGCTTACATACATAAAAACCAATAATAGGATTAAAATTAGTTCTCAGCTCTCTCATTGTAGTAATAAATAATGTTCATTCATGTGTCTGTTACATAATTGGGGGGAATGTCTCATCTATCTCATTAAGTACTGCATATTCAATAAAAATATTCATCTGTTTTATTCAATCATTATCAGTCAAAATGGGTAGCATATCATATTAATGTTTGTTAAATTATGTACCAATAATAATTATAACAATAACTCTGAATAAAATTTTTTGGCTTAAATAATTATGTCACCAAAAAAGTTTTAAATTAATTTCAATTTAAATATGTATTCTTGGCCAGGTACGGTGGCTCATGACTCTAATCCCAGCACTTTGGGAGGCCAAGGTGGGCAGATAGCTTGAGATCACGAGTTCAAGACCAGCCTGGCCAACATGGTGAAACCCCATCTCTGCAAAAAATGCAAAAATTAGCCGGGTGTGGTGGTGCACACTTGTGGTCCCAGCTACCAGGGAGGCTCAGGTGGGAGGATGGCTTGAGCCCAGGAGGCTGAGGTTGCAGTGAGTCATTGCAACTCCAGCCTAGGTGACAGAGCCAGACCCTGTTCCCCCACCACACACACTAAAAAAAACTATTCTTTTAGCTTAAATGTATGATAGAATTATCAATAAAATATTTTCAGGCATAAAATTATATAATAGGACTTGGCACAATGGCTCACACTTGTAATCCCAGCACTTTGGGATGCTGAGGTAGGTGGATCACTTGAGGTCAGGAGTTCAAGAGCAGTCTGGGCAACACAGCAAGACCATATCTCTACAAAAAAAAAAAAAAAAAAAAAAAAAAAAAAACAAGAAAAATCAGCCAGATATGGTGGCAGGCATATATAGTTGGGAGATTGAGGCAGGAGTATCCCTCCCACCCAGGAGGTCAAGGTTGCTATGATTGTGCCACTGCACTCCAGCCTGGGTAACCGAGTGGGATCCTGTCTCTTAAAAAAAAAAAAAAAAAAAAATCACATACTAGGATAAAATCCATGATAGTGGAATGAAAATATGAGTTTCAGGAGAAACAGAAAATAATGTAAAATTAAAGTACTAAGATTACTTTAAAAAAATTAATGGGCCCGGGCCCGCGGGTGGGCTCAAGCCTGTAATCCCAGCCACTTGGGAGGCGAGGCGGGCCCGGATCACGAGGTCAGGAGATCGAGACATCCTGGCTAACCACGGGTGGGAAACCCCCGTCTCTACTAAAAAAATACCAAAAAACTAGCCGGGTGCGGGCGGCCTGTAGTTCCCAGGCTACTCGGGAGGCTGAGGCAGGAGAAATGGCCGTAAACCCGGGAGGCGGAGGTTTGCAGTGAAGCTGAGATCTGGCACTGCACTCCAGCCCTGGGGTGACAGAGTGAGACTCCTTCTCAAAAAAAAAAAAAAAAAAAAAATTATGGGACATACCAACTCTTTATGATATCTATATTGCATAGGTTACTTTTATACAGAAGTGTAACCTTTTTGATCATTAATATTTACAATATGCCAGAAAACGCATCTTTTCAACTACGTGTATGACAAAACCTTTAGGTGACAATTTGAAGTATAAGGGGCTACATGAGGCTCCCAAGTTCTTTTATGGGTTTATGGGTACACAACCAGAAATATATGCTTAAAACTAGGCCGGGTTCAGTGGCTTACATCTGTAATCCCAGCAGTTTGGAAGACCAAGATGGAAGGATAACTTAAGACCAGAAGTATGAGACAAGACTGGGCAACATAGCAAAACCCTCATTTTTACAAAAAAGTTAAAAAATTAGCAGGCTATGGTGACGTGTACCTGTAGTCCCAGCTACTCAGGAGGCTAAGGTGGGAGGATTGCTTGAGCCCAGGAGTTCAAGTCTGCAATGAGCTTTGATTATGCTATTGCACTCCATCCTGAACAACAGAGTGAGACTCTGTCTCTAAAAGAAAACTACTGCACTAAAGTATGTAGATTAGAGTCAAGCAGCTTTAAGTTCAAATCCCAACTCTGCCACTTGTTAAATGTGAAAACTTATGGAAATTGCTTAATGCTCTGACTAATAAATGCCTCCTCTTTGAGTAATAATAACCAACTCATAAGGTGTTTGTGAGAATTAAACGAGATATCATATGGGAAGCACACAGGGCACAGGGCATGCTTAGTAAGTGGTAGCAATTACCTAGAATGGGAGCCATTACCTAGAAATAGCTTCATTATACAAAACTATTCTTCCTGATGGAATTAGTATACAACTAAAGGGATTGAACAAGTGTAATAACAGGTTTCATCAAATAAAATAGCTTTCACACTTCAAGGTTGGTTAAACTCCCTAGCCAACTCACCAATGCCATTTCTGGTGCTTTGTTTCAGAGTTTAAGGGAATGGTTATCTCAATCATATTTAAAACAGTTATCTTCTTTAAAGAACAATTTTTCAACATACTACAACATGAAACATAGCCAAACCAATGAAATCGTTAATTGTTTAAGTTGGTTAAATGAAATACAACGCATTCCTGATAAACTCTGCAACTGAAAACTGGAAAGTATGTTTTGTTAGCAAATGAGTAATAAAGTCAATTGCAAAGAAGAGATTTTCCTTCACATATATTAATAAAGAATCATTCCATTTTGTTTTAATCACAAATTGCATGGTTCTTAAACCAAGTGTGTTCTAGCAATTTTAGAAATTGTTTAGTAAGTTATTTAAGATAGAAATATGGACTCTCATTCTATGTTATTTTAAACCCAGAAAATAAACCAAGAATATCAATCTGCAACAAATAAACTATTTATAAAGAAGGCTAGCATAATTAGTATTTTCTTAGGAATCAAGAAAAAAATTCCACTAAGGGAATTTATTGATTCAACTGATGCAAAAGTAACTGTCTTGGTTATTCCCTAGACTGTTATCTATACATTATCATCTTTGGAATCATGCAGCAAAATAAGTACCATGCCTAATGTTTTCCATGTTTTTAAAAAGAAGATAATTTATTGTGATTTAGAGACGATTTTCCAGTTGAAATAACACAGGAGCTAGGTCGATTCTCTTTCTCACGGAGCCTTAAGTGAAAACAAAACAGGTCTGAACTAAAATTTTTAAAACCCACAGATTAATTTATCCTTTAAAATTATAATGCTAGCATTTGCAAGACATCACAGCAGCAAATGCATTTATACAAAGTTCACAAACACAGGCAAACAATGTGCATTATTCTTAATCCAGAAGCCAGAGCTAAGAGGAAACAAAAAATGCTTGTTATCGTCGTGACAGAAGTCTTGACCATCGACAAGCAGGTAATCCATGTGGCAGCAAACGTCCACACTCTACTGGAGACAAGCACTGTTTGTAAGCAAGCATGTTCTGTTAAATGATAGTCCATCACAGCAATGCCATGGAAAACAGAAGAGGACATTCATCTTTGCTCTCATATAAAAGCAAAGGACATGCGATAATCCATTCATTTTGCCAATTAGTAGGAGACTTCACTTGTCAAGGCAAAGCAGGAGAGAAGAAAGCAAATGCAAGATGACTTCCCTACTAGCCTGTGTACAGTGACATATGGGGCAGGGGCGGTTTGGGGTTGTGACTTTGTTCAGGAACTTTATGAGGGAGAAAATAGCTTCATCCAAATTATTTTAACTTTCTTTCTCTCTCCTTCCTTCCTTCCTTCCTTCCTTCCTTCCTTCCTTCCTTCCTTCCCTCCCTCCCTCCCTCCTTTCTTCTCTCTCTCTCTCTCTCTCTCTCTCTCTCTCTTTCTCTCTTTCTCTCTTTCTTTCTTTCTTTTCTTTCTTACATGGAGTCTCGCTCTGTCGCCCAGGCTGGAATGTAATGGCGCGATCTTGGCTCACTGCAAGCTCCGCCTCCCGGGTTCACGCCATTCTCCTGCCTCAGCCACCCCAGTACCTGGGACTACAGGTGCCCGCCACCACGCCCTGCGAATTTTTTGTATTTTTAGTACAGACGGGGTTTCACCGTGTTAGCCAGGATGGTCTCGATTTCCTGACCTCGTGATCCGACCGCCTCAGCCTTCCAAAGTGCTGGGATTACAGGCATGAGCCACCGCGCTCGGCTGCATTTTTCTTTTTAACTTAAGCTCAAAGTGTCATTCTGATTCCAATCCGTTTTCTACTTGCTATAGAATATTCTCATTCTTTCTCTTTCACTTATCTTCCCTTTTTTATTGTTGTCTTTTCCGCTTATTTCATTGCATTTCTTTTCTGCCTTCTCTCCGCTTTGATGATGAATTGACAGATGGTTTTAAGAACCACAGCTTTTTTCAAACAGAAAACTATGATGCTTAAAATTACTTTATTTTGACACCATAAAATACTGCAATCCATCATCTGCAGAGACTGGCAGGCCTCTTCCCTGCTTTCCCTTCACGAATTCCCACATAAGCTGTCAGCCCTGACAATCAAGGCTCAGACACACAAAATCCACAAAGCTAAGGGAGATAAAAGACTTTCTTTCAGCCAATAATGTCAATCTGTTCTCTCACTGGACCATTTTACCATAATAACAAACAGGTGGAAAACTGCAAGAGCTCTCAAACGATTTGCCTCTTTTACATCCTGGAAGGGCTTACCAAATGCCAATGGCTATTGGCCATGCCCCTCTTGGAGGTACAGAGCTCCCCTGAGCTGCTGAACTACAGGGGTCTCTTGTCCTTCTGTGGGCCTCCTGAACCTGAAACTTCTAAAATGTGGTCTGCACCTGCAGGGGCCATTAGGCTGGGGCAAGCAGAGACCTGCCGTGGGCTACACCCTGGCCGATCCTCTTCAGAGCACCCAGAGCCCAGCCCGGGCCCACATGCACGCTGTGTTGGCTGCACCCAATCAAGGTTCCCTTCACCAAACCATGGGGTAGACCAGAGGCCCTGAAAAGCACTGGCACTTGTTTCTACAGAGTTGGGTTTGTTCTGTGGTTGTCTTAAGTTCCATGACACCTGCCTGAAGAGCAGTTGTTGTCACTCGTTCTCCAAAACAGAGATAGATGTTCAACGATTCCAATTATTTATATAGGCAGGGGTACCACAACGCATATTTGAACCTACCCCTCAAAGACACACAAACATACACACCCTAGTGGCAGCTCTTGTTCAGTTTTATCAGTGCAGATAAAACACACCATCACACCTGCTTCTCCTATGCCAGCTCCAGATCCAAGGAACCTCTAGGAGCCAGTCACTCTAGGATCCAAGCTAGCTGTGTGCTGAGGTGTGATTCTCAGGGATTGTGACTGAAACTCCAGGAGCCACCTCAAAAGTTTGTGCTGTCCTCAAGCTGCTACATCATAGGAGAAAAGGGGCACCAGCTCCCTAATAAGGACACAGGAAGCACTGGTAGCTCCTAGATAAGGTATCAATTATGAGGCCTACTGCAATCTACCATAGTCTGTTCCATGAGCAGAGCCTGGTTCCTTCCAGGTCCCTACTAGGGCATCCCCCAAATAATACCCCCAATTCCTAGTTTGCTTCACTCTAGCCTGTGAGGCAAGAGCTGACACAGTGCTCTAGGATGAGCCAGTTAGGAATAGCAAGTGATGGCCCTTACCTTTCTGCAATTTGCATCACTCCATTTCTCCACATGAATAATAATTACATTTTCTGTCTGCAGAAGATGAAATATTTTTCTACTTGGTGAAATTCAGACAGTGTACATGGCTCTGAGGCAGCCAGTCACTTTATTTCTGCTTTGCCAAACATTATTCCATTCAATGCCCTTTACACCAAAGTGAGCAACTATACCCCATACAGCAGGGAACTCTGCAACTGAACATTCACTGGCTAGAAGGCAGCCAAGAAAAAAAATGATTATAAAAGCTGTCAACCGTTTGCACCCATTGCTCTAGAGTTGGAGCCAAATCCTCTTCTGTCTGGCTAGATCTTTCCTTAAGAAATATCATTTCAGGGGTTGGGCGCAGTGACTCACACCTGTAATCCTAGCACTTTGGGAGGCCAAGGTGGGTGGATCACTTGAGGTCACGAGTTCGAAACCAGCCTGACCAACATGGTGACCAAACCCTGTCTCTACTAAAAATACCAAAAAATTTAGCTGGGTGTGGTGGCAGGTGCCTGTAATCCCAGCTACCCAGGAGGCTGAGGCAGGAGAATCGCTTGAACCTGGGAGGCGGAGGTTGCAGTGAGCCAAGATTGTGCCACTGCACTCCAGCCTGGGCAACAGAGAGAGACTCCATCTCAGAAGAAAAGAAAGAAAGAGAGAAAGAGAGAGAAAAAAGGAAAGAAAAAGAAAGAAGAAAGAAAGAAAGAAAGAAAGAAAGAAAGAAAGAAAGAAAGAAAGAAAGAAAGAAAGAAAGAAAGAGAGAAAGAGAGAGAGAAAGAGAGAAAGAGAGAGAGAGAGAGAAAGAGAGAAAGGAGAAAGAAAGA
>NW_016803645.1:2262428-2275537 GCF_001698545.2 Rhinopithecus bieti | reverse complement strand
AAAGAAAAGATCATTTTTAGGGGCCTTGTAATTTTGCAAAGGTCATGCCCAAGGGTTACCAGACAAGAGAGACCATAAGGAGTTAAACTACTGTATATAATCATGGTAAGGGCTGCTTTACCCAGAATAGGGTGACTTTTCTTGGAGGCTCTTATAATGATATTTGGCAGAACTATTGCAAACTGTTTTCAGCCTTCACAGCAACGCTGTAAAGTAACTTACACTTTTACACATGAAGATACTAATATACAGAGTAGGTAGACTAACCGGTTTACACAACTAGCAAATTAAAGCCAAATTTAAATTCAGATTTTCAAACCCCAGGTCCAGGACCCTGTGGTCATCAGCAGTGCTGTCTCAGAATAATCTTTGCCTTTTCAAATTCTCCTTAGAAGCAGGCTTTTTCCGCCCCCCCCGCAAACAGTAGATCTCATTACATTCTTAGACAATGAATGAATCTAATAATTCTTACAGACATTGAAGGTAAGACATGCAGTGGGCACCTAATAAATATCTGTTTACTTACATTGGCCCTGCCTCAACTTTAGGACAAGTTAGAATGAGTAAGCTATTTACCAAATTTAGACAATTCAAGGGAACCTAAGGTGACTAGCAGTGATCATGTGGCTGCCCAAAGGGCCACTCGTGGGATCACAGTTCAGCTGCCACTGTGTGGTCTGGGAGGGTCTGATCAGCAGGCAATGCAGCTCTCAGAAAGCGACACTGACGAGCTGCACGCGGCTCGTTTGGGAATTGTGCATCCTAGGTGAGGTTTCATTCAGAAATGATGAAGGGCTCACATCCTGGTCAGAATCCCACATAGGCAGGCTATAAATTGAAGGCTTAAACCATATCATGCTGGTAACCACACAGGCACAAGGACCTCAATTTTGCATCTGCTAAAAAATCTGGGTCAGCGTCTCCCAAACATTGAAAGCAAGAACGAGAGAAGTCACTAAAAGACACCTATTTATTTTTTAGGAAGGACTGAAATTAAAGTCATTCTTAAATACCCACCAACCCAAATTGAGATATTTGTTGATACAATCCACATAAGTGAATGCCTTCAGGAATAGATTCGCTTTCTCTGAAATCATAACATGTATGCAAAGAGACACCTAGTGGAAAAATACCTAAGTACAATATTTACCTTAAGACAAAAGATTAAATCGTCCCCACTCCCTAATTTGACATTCTTTCAATTTAAATAGCGCATTTTAAAATCACTAGAATCATAAACTCAGAAATCTAAGTTTTCAAAAAGAAAATTTTCAATTTGTTTTTCCAGGAAGCATTGAGGAATCGCCATACTGTTTTCCATAATGGTTGAACTAGTTTACAATAATTAGACTATCTTACTGTATAAAGTACTGCGAAGTAATACAAAAATTACAGAGCAGACTATAACTGGCCAGTCACTTCACCTTTCTCTGAACACATGTGGGCTTATTTTTTGTTTCCATCCCTTTCTATAGACTTTGCCTGTGAGATTTTCCGCTTGTCTTTGGGTTGCTTTTTTCTTGCTTTTAATTAAGTAAAGTCAAAGAGTTTTTTTTTCCAGCCAGCTTCCTGTGGTCCGCCCAGCTTCCTGTGGTCCACCCACTCTCGTCTTTACATGCTCATTTTCTCACTCGCACCTCACCTACACGCTGTACTGCGCCCACCTCCTCACCTTCCATGCACAGATGCACCTTCCTCTCTCCTTCCTGCCCTAAATACCTTCATTTAACCTCAAAAGTAAAAGTCTGTCATCGCAAAATAGAAGGAATCACCTATTTTTTTCTTTATTCCATAGTACTAAAATTCAGCTATGACAATTGTTTAGATTATTATTTTTAAGCTCCTGTGTAGAAAAAAAAAGTTTAGATTGGAAATTGATTTTTAATTTAACAGATATGTTTAATTGCAATTTCTATGACTTCACAGGCTCAACTTCATGGGATTTTACATCTGAAAGAGGAACATATGCTCTAGCAGAAGCCAGATTGACATTCACCAGGTCCAGGTTCCCTGATGCTGCTGTGCTGCAAAGAGCCAAGCCCTGTGGACAGGCCCAGGAGAACGGGATGCCAAGTAGAGAATGGGAATCCAAGAGACGCCAAGGCTCCAGACGTATGGATGCAAAAGTGATCTTGAAAGTAGGGATCCTCCAATCCTAGTCACCCCAGCTAAAGTCACATGGGTCAAAGATGAACTGCCAAGTCAAGCCAAACCCTCTCCAAATTCCTGTCATGGTCAAAACAAAAAGGTCCTTACTCCACTGTTTTCAATAAGTAAGAAGGTCCTTATTCCTACATCACATATTTGATGGTGACATGTTGAAATATTTTCCTTTGATATTAGCAATAAGCCAAAGATTCTCATTATCACTTAACAACATTGTCTCAAAAGTACTGGAAAACAATGGTAAAAAAATTATGATTAAAAGGTAAAAAATCAAGATTGTCATTATTTTCAGATGATACACTTTTACATGCAGAAAGAATCTACACATTAACAATTACAATTAAAAAGTGGGCCAGGTGTGGTGGCTCATGCCTGTAATCCCAGCACTTTGGGAGGTTATGGTGTGTGGATCGCTAGAGCTCAGGAGTTTGAGACCAGCCTAGGCAACATGGAGAAACCCTGTCTCTACCAAAAATACAAAAAAAAAAAAAAAAAAAAAGCTGGTCATGGTGGTGTGCACCTGAGGTCCCAGCTATTTTGGGGGCTGGGATGAGGAGATCCCTTGAACCTGAGGGATGGAGGTTGCAGTGAGCTGAAATCATGCCACCACTTTCCAGCCTGGGTGTCAGAGCCAGACGCTGTCTCAACATTTTAAAAAAGTGGACATAAGAAGGTTGCTAGCTACAAAGCCAATATGTTAAAATCAGTAACATTTCTACCAGCCACCAACAGTTTGAAAGTAAAATTTCTAAGAAAATAGCAGTATCACAAAAATTCAAATATGTTAGAATGAATCTAATAAAAAAAGATGTATAAGACTTCAATGAAGAAATCAATTTTGAAAGAAACTTTAAAAGGTATAAATAAATGGAAAGATGTTGTGTTCATTCATTGGAAGAGTCAATATTGTGAAGATGACTCTGGCTAGTGCTTTTCCTTTGCTGTTATCTTCATTATTCTGTAGTCATAAGGATATTGTCCTACTTTTCCTTCTACAAATTTTATTGCCTTGTCTTCCTTATTAGATCTACAATATACTTGGAATTGATTTTCTATTATGGTTTCAAATAGGGGTCAAGTTTCATCTTTTAAATTAATAGCCAATTATGTCAGTATCATCTATTGAAAATACTGTCATTTCCCCCACTGGTTCTAATCATAAAGGAAAAGCTGTAAGTTGAAACATATTAGAATTAAGAATTCCCATTCATCAAAAGACAACCTTAGGGACTGAGAAAACAAGCAAATGAATGAGAAGAAATATGTGTCATACATATAACTTGCATGAGGCCATGCATTCAGAATCTGTAAAGAACTCCCATGAATCAATAAGGAACAGGCAGAAAACCTAAGACAAAAATGAGAAAAGTCTTACTGGCCTTTGACCAAGGAGGAACATCAATTAGCCAATATATATAGGAGAGACACTAAACCTCATTAACCATCAGGGAAATGCAAGGCAGAACAGCAATGAAACATAATTAAACAGCCACCAAAACAGTGTAATTTTAAAAGACTGACAATGCCAAGCGTTGGCAGGATTGTGGAACCACTGAAAACTCAAAATATTGCCAGTGGAAAATTATTTTGGAAAAGTGTTTGGTAACACTTGCTAAGGTTAATTACATGCATAGTCTATGCCCACAACCTTTACTCTAAGGTGTACATGCCTCAGATATGTGTGCAAATGTATTCTGAAAATGTGTAACAATGGTTCTATCCAGTTCGTTAATAACAACCACAACAAAAAACAGGGCTGGGCATGGTGGCTCAGGCCTATAATCCCAGTGCTTTGAGAGGCCAACATGGGAAGATCACTGGAGGCCAGAAGTTCAAGACCAGCCTGGGAAACAAAGTGAAACTCTAGCTCTACAAAGAAGTAAATCATTTAAAAAATTGTTTAAAAAAAAAACAAAACAAAACAAAACAAATGTCCATCAATGGGAAAATGAATAAATTGTGATATAGTCATTACAATGAACTACATAGCAATCAAAATGACTACTTCTACCCACAGTGACATAACTTTGAGAGAAAGAAGCTAGACACAAAAGAATATAAATTATATGATTCCATTTATATAAAATAATACAGCAGCCAAAACTAGATCATAGTGTTTAGGGAAGTGTACTCGGCTCATAAAATTATAACAAAATGCAACCACAATGACCGCAAATGGCAGGAGAGTGGTAACCTTTGAGGAGGAGTCAGGAATTATTTATTGGAAGGGGTATAAGAGGGGATTCGGGATCCCAATGGTATTCTATTTCTTGATTCAAGTGGCAGTTGCAAGAATTTACACTTTATGATAAATCATCTAGCTATTCCATTTTTTTCATGTTTTCCACTGTATGTATGTTATATTTCAAAATAAAAGTCATTTTGAAAAGTGAGAACCAGGCCAGATGCTATGGCTTATACCTGCAATCCCAACACTTTGGGAGGCCAGGGTGGAATGATTGTTTGAGGCCAGGAGTTTGAGACCAGCTTGGGCAACATAGTGAGAATCCCCATCTCAACAGAACAATTTAAAAATTAAGTCCAGGTGCAGTGGCTCACGCCTGCAATCCCAGCACTTAGGGAGGCCGAGGCGGGCAGATCACTTGAGGTCAGGAGTTCAAGACCAACCTGGCCAAGATGGTGAAACCCCGTGCCTACTAAAACACAAAAGAAAAAAAAAAAATTGCCAGGCATGGTGGTGTACATCTGTAATCCCAGCTACTTGGGAGGCTGAGGCAGGAGAATTGCCTCAGCCTGAACCGGCCTGAACCGGCCTGAACCCGGGAGGTGGAGGTTGCAGTGAGCCGAGATCACAACACTGCACTCCAGCCTGGGTAACAGAGCAAGACCCCATCTCTAAAAAAAAAAAAAAAAAAAAAAAAATTCAAAAAGTAGCCTTGTGTGGTGGTGCATGCCTGTAATCCTAGCTACTTAGGAGGCTGAGATGGGAGGATCACTTGAGCCCAGGAGTTTGAGGTTGCAGTGAGCAATACTGCACTCTAGCCTGGATAGCAATGTGAAAGCTTGTCTCTAAATAAATAAATAAACTCTTGTTGAAGACTTTAGTTTTCCTTGAAGCGAAATGGGCAAGCTTGGCCAGGCATGGTGGCTCAAGCCTGTAATCCCAGCACTTTGGGAGGCCGAGGCAGGTGGATCACCTGAGGTTATGAGTTCAAGACCAGCCTGGCCAACATGGTGAAACCCCATCTCTACTAAAAATACAAAAAATTAGCCAGATGTGGTGGCACACAACCTGTAATCCCAGCTACTTGGGAGGCTGAGGCAGGAGAATAACCTGAACCCAGAAGGTGGAGGTTGCAATGAGCCGAGATGGCACCATTGCTCTCCAGCCTGGGCAACAAGAGTGAAACTCCATCTCAACAACAACACAAAAAAATAGCCTGGCATGCTGACACTTGTCTGTAATCCTGTACTCGGGAGGCTGAGGCAGGAGAATAGCTTGAACCTGGGAAGCGGAGGTGGCGGTGAGCTGAGATTGCACCATTGCACACCAACCTGGGTGACAAAGCAAGACTCTGTCTCAAAATTAAATAAATAAATAAATAAATAAATAAATAAATAAATAAAATGAATGGCTTTGTAGGGTTCTGATCTGACAAACACATTAACAGCTCTGGGTCCAGCACTGAGAACAGACTGAAAGAGAGAAAAGACATAAACAGAGAAATCAATTAAGAGGCTACTGGAATGATCCAGGGAAGAGATTACAGTGTCATCTCTTTTGTTGGACCAGAGTGGTAGCAATAGAAGTGGTAAGAAGTAGATGGATCAAAGTACTTACTCCTCTTTGTCACAATGACCAATCCAGAAAGGAGTACGTGCATCAAGTCAAGATAATCAGGAAATCCTGTCTGAAATATTGGGAAAGAGATTTGTCCCTCTTTTCTGGGGTGTCAGCCATGAATGCCCTGCAAACCTGGAGTTAGCAGTGGTCACCTTTGTGAAATAGTGGAGAAAAGAGATTGAAAATGAAGCCACAACAGCAGGAAGCAGAACCCAGGGAGAGAGTGGAAAAAATCTTCTATGCTACAAAATAGTCAATCCCACAAATTTTCAAGGATGCACATTTGAGGGCGGGGCACGGTACCTCATTCCTGCAATCCCAGCACTTTGGGAGGCTGAGGCGGGTGGATCACCTGAGGTCAGGATTTCAGAACCAGCCTGGTCAACATGGTGAAATCCCGTCTCTACTAAAAATACAAAAAAAAAAAAAAAAAAATTAGCCAGGTATGCTGGTGCATGCCTGTAATCCCAGCTACTCAGGAGGCTGAGGCAGGAGAATCACTTGAACCTGGGAGGCGGAGGTTGCAATAAGCCAAGATCATGCATTGCACTCCAGCCTGGGGCACAAGAGCAAAACTCCATCTCAAAAACAAAAAACAAAAAACAAACAAAAACAAAAGGCCGGGCGCGGGAGCTCACACCTGTAATCCCAGCACTTTGGAAGGCCCAGGCGGGTGGATCACGAGGTCAGGAGATGGAGACCATCTTGGCTAATTCAGTGAAACCCTGTCTCTACTAAAAATACAAAAGTTAGCCAGGCACGGTGGTGGGCACCTGTAATCCCAGCTACTCAGGAGGCTGAGGCAGGAGAATGGTGTGAACCTGGGAGGTGGAGCTTGCAGTGAGCCGACATTGCGCCACTGCACTCCAGCCTGGGCGACAGAGCAAAACTCCGTCTCAAAAAATACAAACAATACAATACAATACAATACAATACAATACAATACGATGTAAGTTTGAATATATCTTGTGAAATTTCAGAATTTCAAAGTATACAGAGAATTCTAAAAGTTTACAGACAGAACAAAAATGTTCTATCTCTAAAGAAACAAGAACAGCATTAGATTTCTCATGCAAGATGAGCTGCTGAAGGACATGGGGACAATACCTTTGAAGTTCTTAGTGAAAATAAATTTGTACATAAAGTTCTATATCCAACCAAACACACAATTATTGTGAGTGCAAAATAAACATATTTTAGACATGTTTGTTTATTCCTTATGTGCCCTATGTGAAAACATTGCTTGGTAAAATACTTTAATAAACTGATAAAGACATTTAAAAGAAAACATGAGATAGAAAAGGAAAAGAACATGAGATTAAGATTCAGGGAAAGATGAGCATATAATTAAAAAAAGATGTACACATAAAATACAATCTACTGAAACTATGCAAGTATAGTTCCATATTTCCAGCTTGATATCCCTTAAATTGATTTTGCAATCAATCGTCACACATTTGCAGTTACATTTAATTTCAAGTAATGATTTTGTTGGGAAAAAAGAAAGTACCATTAATAACACCAATGAAGTCTATAAACAGATGAAGGCTAAAATGTAATTAGACATTTTTCTGCTGTTGATGGTATCTATGCCTTCACTAATTCCTTCTTCATAATCTTTGTTTCACTTGTTCTCACCTAAGCTCAGAAAGTAAAAAATGTGAAGTTAATTTTAAAATATCAAAATAACTCAATTACCTGGCAGAACAGAAGGAATTGTAAGTGTGACTGATTTAGAAAGGAAGGGTGTTATATAGAGACACTGGATGTGATAACTTTGCAGCACATAAAATCAGATAAGAAATTGCTACTGTGCTCTGTGTCTAGTTCTCCTCTTCTCCCTCAGCCCCCAGGAAGACCTCCCAGGCCCATGCAGTTAGGAGAGGACACGTGAGTTGTTCTGACCAATGGGAACTTGGCAGAGGTGATGTCATCACTTTGTGTCTGGAGAAGAGTATGAGTGCCCCACACCCTCCTGTGTCATGGCCAACTCTGAAGCCACCTATTGACATGGTGGTGTTGCAGGATGGTGGAGCTTTCATCAGCCTGAATCCCTGAGTGATTATATGGAGTAGAGGAGCCCTCCCCTCCTGATGACCAGCACTGAACATAAGAGTTTGGGTAAGAAATCAGAGATACAGCCAGGCACAGTGAGGCTCACGCCTATAATCTCAGCACTTTGGGAGGCCAAGGCAGGTGGACCACAAAGTCAGGAGATCAAGACCATCTTGGCCAACATGGTGAAACCCCGTCTCTATTAAAAATTAGTCAGGCATGGTGGTGTCTGCCTATAGTCCCAGCTACTCGGGAGACTGAGGCAAAAGAATCGCTTGAACCCGGGAGGCAGAGGTTGCAGTGAGCCAAGATCGTACCACTGCACTCCAGCCTGGGTAACAGAGTGAGACTCCGACTCAAAAAAAAAAAAAAAGAAATCAGAGTTACTCGAGAGTTAATTTCAGCATAACACAGTCTAGTCTAATAAGAGCTCCTGTGCCTCATTAATTATTAACAGAAGTCTTTTCTATATTTCTTCAAGCTCTATCTAAATTTTTTCTGTGTAAACTGACATACACCCAAAGTAGTTAGTTGCCCTTTTTAACAGTTTGGCTGGAAGGTGATTTTATTAGGAAAGACATTGATGTCTCTACTGAGGATAATAAACTCAGGGAAAATGAAAATGGCAACAAGAAACCTTTTGCTTGCTGAGAAAACTTGATCTTTTCTATTCCCTTTTCCTCACTGTCTACCTATAATACATGCAGAAAATTTTCTGAGGAAATGCCCTATTAATGTGTGGAAATAAAAGATTTAGAGATTTTCAGTTAGTACCTCATCATTCTTGAAATTGGATTCTATTTTTTAGAAAGCTATACCCATATTTTGAGCTACAATTTTAAAAAAGCAAAATATTATTAACCAGGAAAACAATAGCTCCAATGTTAACCTGCCCTCTCAATAATCTGAAAAGCTTACAGATACTGTTTTCAAGAAATAATGTCCATATAAGTATTCTTTGGCCAGTTCTTTTTTTGTAATCTAGTTGCCACATTCTTGTTCATATTGTTATATTTTGCACACATATGCACAAAAATTATGAGCCTTCAAGAAGAAAATACATGTGGTCATCTATTTCTTCACCGCCAGCACACAAGTTTTTAACACAGAGTTTATTTTAAAATAAGGCAAGAAACCCTTGGAGTCTGAGTTGTTTCTTTATTAGAGGTGTGAGACCTGGCCCCACACGTTTCTGTTCTGGAAAAAGTCCATTGACACCTTGAATCACTTGGTAACATAAATCAAAATTAAGCCATCCTTAGAACATAAGTTTCATAGGCCATAGCAAGTAAAACATAGTAAGAAAAATATAACCTGATGTTCAAATGCATTCACATAAAACTTCACAATATTTACTGCCCAGCAGGAATATGTCAAAATAATTAGACAAGCATTCTGTACTTAAGAAATCTGTGGAGAACTCAAAATAATTATGGGGCCAAAAATGTAGGCACATGTGAATGAAAACTAAATAGGAACTGTTTGCTCCCACTACACACTCTTGAACTAAGAACTATGTCTATTACACACCAGGACCTGTCGGGGGTGGGGGGCAAGAGGAGGGAGAGCATTAGGAAAAATAACTAATGCATATGGGGCTTAAAACCTAGATGACAGGTTGATAGATGCAGCAACCCACCATGGAACATGTATACCCATGTAACAAACCTGCACATTCTGCACATGTATCCCAGAACTTAAAATAAAATTTTTTTAAAGAGAACTATGTTGATAATAGATTAGAATGACTGGATAAACAAGATTCCTTTAGTATAGCTTAATGACAGGATTAAAAGATGAAAATTGTTAACATACTTTTGCATGCAGTTGGAGGACATTTTATTATCCTAGTAACTGGTTCAAGACTTTCTCTTATGTAAACATTTGACTTTGCTAGAAAAATATCATAATAAACCCCTTTGTCATAAAATCTGAAATCCAGCGGTGTTTGGATGTGTGTGGAAAGACCTGCAATGGGGCAGGGAGGGGAAGAGGAGAGGTGGCGCCTGTAAAATGGGGAGGGCAGTGTGATGGAAGGAAGGACACCACGGTGTCAGCTTCAGTAGAAAGCGGTGAAGCCTGAGCTTCGCCTTACGTTTGCATCAGGTGGAACCAAGGCAGCATATAAGCACACCTGAAGAAGTAAGTCGCTGGGAATAAAGGCCATGGCTGATGACAAGCTCATTCATCACCATCTGATATGGTTTGACCCTGTGCCCCTACCCAAATCTCATGTTTAATTACGATCTTCAGTGTTGAAAGAGGGGCCTGGTGGGAGGTGACTGGATCATGGGGGTGGATTTTCTCTTGTTGTTCTCATGACAATGAGTGAGTTCTCATGAGATCTGGTTGTTTAAAAGTGTATAACAGATCACTTGAGCTCAGGAGTTTGACGTCAGTCTGGGCAAAATAGCAAAGCCCCCTTTCTGTTTTTTAAAATTAAAAAATAAGAATAAATAAAATATAAAAAGTGTGTAGCACTTTCCCCTTCTCTCTCTTTCTCTCTCTCGTTCTGCTATGTGAAGACTGTGACTACTTCCCCTTTGCCTTCCGCCATGATTGTAAGTTTCCTGACACCTCCCCAGCCATGGTTCCTGTACAGCCTGTGGAACAGCGAGCCAATTAAACCTCCTTTCTCTATAAATTTCCCAGTCTCAGGTAGTTCTTTATAGCAGTGTGGGAATGAACTAATATATCGTCATAACTAATACTTATTAAGTGCTTAATTATGCACCAGATATTGTTCTAAGAGCTATATTCATATTAACACATTAAATCCTTACATCAGCTATGGGTACTAATACTGTCTCCATTTAACAGATGAGGGAAGTGAAGTGCATAAAAGTTAAGCAGTTTGCCCAAGGTCATACAGATTGGTGTGTATTTGTGTCACAGATAAGATTCAAACCCCAGAACTCTGAGCTCAGAACCTCCCCTTTGTACCATTGTGCTATCTCTTATTTTATT
Source organism: Rhinopithecus bieti (assembly GCF_001698545.2). Classification (NCBI taxonomy): domain Eukaryota; kingdom Metazoa; phylum Chordata; class Mammalia; order Primates; family Cercopithecidae; genus Rhinopithecus; species Rhinopithecus bieti. The sequence goes on along the minus strand of NW_016803645.1, from coordinate 2,264,544 downwards.
ACAAGAGACTATAAAGTTCATCTAATTCAGTCTTCCAACAAACGCAGTTTCTTATAACAAGCCATGTTCTTACTAGATGGCCACTGTGATGGGAGGTCCCTAATCTGAGAGTCAGAAGTGTTATACTGGAAAACATACTTGACAACTTTTGAAGACAGTAAAATCACCCACTTTTGTCAATACCTTAGGGTAATCAATTTTGTGTATCATCAATGAAAAGTATGAGTATAAAAAAGCATCACTTAACATTCCTCAACAAAACATCAAATTTTATAGTAAATAAAGCATTCTTTACTGCAGAAGACAATGCAGACATCTTACTGACTGACTCATGAGTAAATGCGTATCTTTCATACACATGTTGAAACAACAGAATTTATGTCTTAGAAGATGTCTGAACCACTAAGGTATGCACCAAAGCTAATTTGCGTGTCCATGAGTTGGACAACCAGGACAACCGGTTTTAATAACTACAGAATGCCGGGCGCGGTGGCTCAAGCCTGTAATCCCAGCACTTTGGGAGGCCAAGACGGGCGGATCATGAGGTCAGGAGATCGAGACCATCCTGGCTAACACGGTGAAACCCCGTCTCTACTAAAAAATGCAAAAAAACTAGCCGGGCGAGGTGGCGGGCGCCTGTAGTCCCAGCTGGTCGGGAGGCTGAGGCAGGAGAATGGCGTAAACCTGGGAGGCGGAGCTTGCAGTGAGCCAAGATCCGGCCACTGCACTCCAGCCTGGGCCACAGAGCGAGACTCTGTCTCAAAAAAAATAAAATAAAATAAAATAACTACAGAATAAGAAAGAGAAGGGCAATGGTCACCAAAAAGCACAATGGTGACTAATGAGTTATGACTAACAATGTTTCAAAGACAGTTGCAACATTATTGGAAATGGTAGAAACTACATACTGGGGACAATAGTAATTATTTTCTGGGTCATAGGAAATAATAGCATTTAAGTTATTGCTTAATGACTTAAGCAATTCTGGTAAATTTACCAGAATTTCAATTATATCTATAGAGTCACAAAAAGATGTGTCCTTAATAGATAACTGTGGGCAGCCAGGCACAGTGCCTCACGCCTGTAATCCCAGCACTTTGGGAGGCCAAGGCGGGTGAATCATGATGTCAGGAGATTGAGACCACCCTGGCCAACATGGTGAAACCCCACCTCTACTAAAAATACAAAAAATTAGCCAGGTGTGGTGGCAGGCGCCTGTAGTCTGAGCTACCAGAGAGCCTGAGGCAGGAGAATGGCATGAACCCGGAAGGTGGAGGTTGCAGTGAGCCGAGATCACGCCACTGCACTCCAGCCTGGAGACAGAGCAAGACTCCATCTCAAAAAAAATAAGATAACTGGAAAAGAATACTTCCTTTGAATTCCCCAGCAAGTTTAAAATTGTGTTTCATCTTTGGAAAAAAATGAATTAAGGCTTAGTGCAATGGCTCACGCCTATAATCCTAGCTCTTTGGGAGGCTGAGGCAAGAAGATCACTGGAGACCAGGAGTTAGAGATCAGCTTGGGCAACATAATGAGACCCTGTCTTTACAAAAAATTTTAAAAATTAGCTGGGCATGGTGGCATACTTGGGAGGCTGAGGTGAGAGAATCACCTGAACCTGGGAGATCAAGGCTGCAGTGAGCCACGATCATGCCACTACACTCCAGTCTGGGGGACAAAGTGAGACACTGTCTCAAAAACAAACAAACAAGAGTTAAACCAAATAAAAGATGGATACTTTAGTGAGGAGCTAAGACATATAATTCTTTTAAAATCATTTTATAATAGAAAATCAGAGTAATAATGAGAAGAACACACAGGCATTCAACTCCAGTCTTTCCTAGATCATTAGGAATAAACTTATAAACTTTAGAGGTGGGGACATCTTCGGATTGTTTTACTGTTCTACTATAATTATTAAATATAAATATTTAATTGTAATTATTAGTAAATTTGAATCAGTAAGTACTCCATTTCTAGAGCATTCAATTTATACTCGGGCATTTAAACACGCAATTGCTTGTAAAATAGTCTCTTCACATAATTATAGTTTTAAAGCACTTTGATAGTCATGGTATATTCCTTACTCTGAGAGAGGCAAAAAAAAAAAAAAAAA
>NW_016803645.1:2177940-2262407 GCF_001698545.2 Rhinopithecus bieti | reverse complement strand
AAAAAAAAAAAAAAAAAGAATCAACCCATAAATAACTAAATAAATTACTTAATTCTCCCACTGAAAAGTAATCTTCAGAGGACCAAAGGTAGTAATACTATGAACTTCCCTCTGCATAAATCCTAGACTAGGATAAACATATCTAGACTACACTAAGTTGATTCACAAACTTGAATAACAAAGTGAAACTCAGGCCTTTCAAGCCATAAATATCACTAAAGAGAAAGAATTTGTTGCAAAGAGTTTTCAATTACATACCAAAAACTTATGAACTTTCTTGGTCCAGTTCTGTTGTCTTTGACCTTTACGGAAAAAAAAAAAAAGAGAGAGAGAGAGAAAAGTGAATCATGAGATTTCTGCCTGGACTCAATCACCTGGGAGAAAATCAGAATCCTACCACATCAACCCCAAGAATAAGCAACAGAATAGTAAGTCAATCATCATGATAATGTTAGGGTAGATAGCTAATCAAACACAAACAGGTCAGGCAATGTTAAACCATCAGGTGATGGTCAGGTAGTTGTTAAACTGGCTCTCTAAAATAATAATTGGTGGCAGCTGGTGCCAGGGACAGGCAGTCTCCCAATAGGTAGGAACCACTTGAAGTTGGCAATCAGCAGCTTCCTGATAAGATCTCAGGAGTTGGCAAGTGGGCCCAAGTATGTGTACTAAGGGGCAAAATGGCAGAGTTTAACTAGTATATGACCTCCCTCTAGGAACACTCAACTGGTAAGGGAAAAATGCCTCAAGTGAGCACGCACACAACTTCAGTAAATACACTGAGCATGCTCCCCTCCCAAGTGCTGGCAGGCCACTACGCATGCGGAAAGCTAGTCCCAAGGGAAGAATCAGGGGAGGAGAGACAGAAACCCCTGTACCATGCCGATGTATAAAACCCCAAGTCAAAGATCAAACAGGGTACTTGGATCTCTCAAGTTGTCTGCTTGGCACTTTTCCAAATGTCCTTTACTTCCTTTGGTTCGTGCTCTAAAACTTTTTAATAAGCTCTCACTCCTCAAAAACTTGCCTCAGTCTCTCACTCTAAGTCATGCCCCTCAATCAAATTCTTTCCTTTGAAGAGGCAAGAATCAAGTTGGTGCAGACCTACACAGATTCACCTCTGCTAACAATAACTTCCCAATGTCTCTCTCAAAAAATGAAAACAAAAGTTTAATCTCATAGGAAAGAAGATCCGGGTAGCAAATTATCACAAAATCATTAAACTGAGATCCTCAAATGTGAATTTTTTCTAAAGAGGACAGTAAAAATAATGTTCTGTCCTTTTGAACACATCCCATGATACATTTTTACTTCACTTTTAAATACCACAAAAGATGTGCACATGGATTGAGAACTTCTATCTATTTTCCTGGAATTTTTCCAGTGGGAATATATTTCTTTTTTTTTTTTTTTTTTGAGACAGAGTCTCACTCTATGGCCCAAGCTGGAATGCAGTGGCACACAATCTCAGCTCACTGCAACCTCCACCTTCCGGGTTCAAGTGATTCTCCTGCCCCAGCCTCCTGAGTAGCTGGGATTACAGGCAAGTGCCACCACGCCCAGCTAATTTTTATATTTTTAGTAGAGACAGGGTTTCGCCATTTTGGTCAGGCTGGTCTTGAACTCCTGACCTTATGATCTGCCCGCCTCCGGCCTCCCAAAGTGCTGGGATTACAGGCATGAGCCACCGCGCCCAGCCAGTGGGAATATGCTTCAAATTAGTAACAATAATCCTGTTCATTGCCTAAAAGCATACATTTATAAAACACAGATTTTCTTTTTTAAAATCTATATATCGGCATCTCACAGAAAATAAAATTGCAGGAAGACATGCTCTGTAAAGGACATATTTCAAGATCTGTATTTTTGAGTACCTGGATTTTTTCTTCTTAAATTTTTTTTCCAAAATTGTATTTTGAAAATGTTTAAAACTGTAGAAAGGTTGTAGGAATAGGTAGCAATGAACAACTAGATGGCCTTCACCTTGATTCCCAAATTATGACATTTTTCCACATTTGCTTTATCTCTCTGTATATCTAAATATTTTGCTGAACCATTTGAATCACTTGTAGACATAAAGATGGTTCACCCCCTATATACTTCAGCATATACTTCCTAAGAGCAATGATCCCACCATAGTTACATAATAATGGTCACACTCAGGAAATTTTTTTTTTTTTGAGATGGAGTCTTGCTCTGTGGCCCAGGCTGGAGTACAGTGGTATGATCTTGGCTCACTGCAAGCTCCGCCTCCTGGGTTCACAACATTCTCCTGCCTCAGCCTCCTGAGTAGCTGCGACCACAGGTGCCCACCACCACGCCTGGCTAAATTTTTTTTTTACTTTAATAGAGATGGGGTTTCACCATGTTAGCAAGGGTAGTCTTGATCTCCTGACCTCGTGATCCACCCACGTCAGCCTCCCGAAGTGCTGGGATTACAGGCTTGAGCCACCATGCCCAGCCGAAAATTTTAAATTGACACAATGCAATCAATATACAGTCCAAATGTTCCAATTGTATCACTAATGTCTGTTTCAGTGTGGAATATTTGTTATATTTTATTTTAAATCCTGAATTTAATCAGGGATCACCAAGGCATGTCTACAGTCTCCTTTTACCTTTCACAACACGTTTTTGTAGAGTCCAGGCCAGTTGCTTTGCCTAATACCCCTCAATTTGGATTTGACTGTTCCTTCACAACTAAGGTAAACATTTCTGGCAGAGGTGCTCACAGGTTGGAATGCTTTCCTTGTTTTTATACATTCGGAAAACCACATAACAGGCTGGATTAATACTTCCTTTCAATCACTTAATAACACTTAGTGATTGTCTCGTATAAAGTAAATTTAGGGTCACAGTTTGCAATTTACAAAATGCTTTCATATGGATTAATTCATGCAATTTGCACTACAGTCCCATGAGGTAGGTTTTTTATTTTGGTCATCTTTTCTCTTCTGAATGGAATTTTATCCAAGTTCATACAATCAGCAAGTCTAGTTCAGCGGCCAAAATTTAAGTATAGAATTCCTGTAAAAAACACCCTGGAGTAAGAAACCCTCTATTTTCATGTCAAATAAATCCAGATCTCTTTTTCTGTTTTGTAACCTGTACTCCCTGTTGTCCAAACCCTTTGCCTTACAGTTCTTATTTTGTGGTGTTAAATTACAAGGTAGTGAGGCATCATGATTTATCTAAACATTTCCAACCATGATTATTTCAAATTATACTAGTTAAACCAGAAACAATGGGAAAAATTGGTATTAACTTAAAAGTGGCGATATGTTAAAATAAATGAGTGTTAGCTGTATCAAGTAAGCTAACACTCAAAGTCACTGACTTTTCTTCACGTTTTTGCCTCTGCTTTGGTGCAACTAATAATGTGCTAACTCTTTCTTTCTCCCCAGAACAAGATCTTATGTCACTTCCTCCTACTTTCCAAAGCAATGAAAACAGTATTTCCTGATGTAGTCATCTGTATGTTTGCAAAAACTCTCTAGCATATTAAATTAGGTAGTTTTCTTATTTACTTTTGCCTTGGGGGCCTCACAATTGCAGTGTTGTTTAGTCTAGAATCAAGTCAAGAAGAGTTTGGGAATCGGTGTATATAACTTGAGTCACAACCTATAACATGAATCTCTAAAAGACATTCCAGCCAGAAAGAGAAACAAACAGGTTTCCCAACCTATAGCTCAAGGGTACTGACACGGGCAAAAGCCAGACAAGGTTTAGAGTGATACTGAAATCTAAAAAGCAGTACCACCCAAGTCCAGGTCATCGCAACTGCAGATGCTTATCTGGGTGGCATTAGACTCAGATGTACCATCTAAATCATTTTCAGTATAGAAAGATATTCAAGAAAATAGGGTACAATGGTCCACTGACAAAAACCACTTTACTAAGCCTCAAGCTGAGATAACAGATCAAGATCCATTCACTGCTTCATCAGTGCACCATTTCTCTAATACTCAGTGATCTGAATATCTCACTTCAAAGTAAAAGAGAAATTAGAGCAATTGAAAATGTCTGAATAACGAGTGTGATATTATTATTATTGTCCAGTGTTCAATTTCCTAAAGAAGCAGGAACAGACTCCTGAAAAATATCCAGAGAAAAAAATGAACTATCTTTTCCACTTCCACAGAGCTCTTCAAGCATTACATAACTTTCTTTTGAATTGGCATATTAGGCATCCCCTAAAAGAAATCTCTATACTGGAATCCCAAGGAAAGCATTATTCTTATTCTTCATTTGAATTACTTTTTATGCCAAATACAGTAAAGGAAGTTGCATTGATGATTGTGCTTAAATACACAAATTGTGGCAAGACAGAGAGCAGTAAGAAATGTTTCAACTGTGAAGTCTTTAATAGAACATGTATCATTCATTTTTCCCCCCTAATCCTCAACAGACTCCTATTATCTTCAAATAATAAGAGAGGCTGCCTGCCATTAATTTAATCACTGTAATTTCCTAAGAAATAAAGACTGATGTCTATTGAAAATTATTCCAATTATGTCTTTGAACATGAGTTCAAAACTGGTAAAATTACCACTTTCAATAATATATTAACCTCCTAATTGTTATTAGTTATTCTCACAATCCTCTTAAAGCAAAGAATGACACTGGGGTCCAATTCTTTTGTTCAACTTTGAGACACAATTATTTTTAAAACTTTGCTCAAGTTCAACCCACTTCAGGTGTAATCTAACTCTTTAAAATACATCCTAAGAAGCAATTTCTCTGCTTAAAACAAAAACTGGGCCGAATCCTTTTTATTGTATCATGTAAAATCAAACTATGTAACCACTTGCAAACAAGTAGAAGTAGATAAAAGTAAAGAAATCTCACAAAAGCACCAATGATAAAAGCACTGGAGGCTAGATGCAGTAGGTTATGCCTGTAATCCCAGCACTTTGGGAGGTCAAGGCTGGGGGATTGTTTGACCTCAGTGAGACAGCCAAGTATAAAGGGGTTCCCAGAGAACATTCGAGTGGCCTTTGCACAGGGAGGCGTGGGCACTGGGGTGGAGCCACCGAATTTCACACCATTTGCAGAGGGGAGGATTCTGGGATGGTAAATGGGAATTCAATCTGTGAGGCAGGAAGCCTACCAGCAGAACTCTCGCTTTGCTGAGAGTCCCTGTTTCCCTTTTTATTTCCTTTTTGCCCAATAAACCCTGCCCTTCTCACCCTTCAAAGTGCCTGCGAGCCTAATCTTTCACGGTTGTGTGACAAGAACTCGGCTCTTAGCTGAACTAAAGAAAAAGTCCTTCACCACCAGGAGTTCAAGATCACCCTGGGCAACAGAGTGAGACCCCATCTCTTTTAAAAAATAAAATATAAAAATTACTTTTTAAAGAAAGTACTTGGCTGGGCATGGTGACTCACGCCTGTAATCCCAGCACTTTGGGAAGTCGAGGCAGGTGGATCATGAGGTCAGGAGATCGAGACCAGCCTGGCTAACATGGTGAAACCCTGTCTCTACTAAAAATACAAAAAATTGGCCGGGTGTAGTGGTGGGAACCTGTAGTTCCAGCTACTCGGGAGGCTGAGGCAGGAGAATGGCATGAACCTGGGAGGTGGAGATTGCAGTGAGCTGAGATTGCACCACTGCACTCCAGCCTGGGCAACAGAGCGAGACTCCACCTCAAAAAAAAAAAGAAAGAAAGTACTAATAGCCAACATTTGTTAAGCTCTGATTATTTAATTTGTACAGTCATGTGCTAGATGCTGCTCATGCATTAAATATTTCATTTTCACAGCAACCCTGTGAAGGTGGTGCTATTTTTACAAATGAAGACCACTGCCCTGGCATCTCCACTCTGGCTGCTGTTGACTGCTCTGTTGGCAGCTGCCACTCTATTGCTCATGGATGGCTGCTGTGCTGCCCCCAACCTCCTCTGGGCACCCCCATCTCACCACAGCCACCCACCAACACACACACACCTCTTTCTGCTCATTACTTTGACGAGGACTTTCCATGGTGGCACGCACTTTGCTGTGAGCATCGGTGGCACACACTTTGCTGTGGGCATTGCTTGGGGAACAGAGAGCACAGGGGGTCTAGGTCAGCAACGCCTGCACAAGGATCTGCTGCCTCTTCCCACATTGCTAGACTTCTTGGCTCATCTTGGTTTTTGCCAGCAGCCCCATGGCTCTCCCTCCAGTCCAGCCTTTTGTGAGTCTCAGTCCATCAGCTAAGTCTGTACATGTCTAAACCAAAACTGCAGAGAAGTTTAGACTCTCTTCCCCAGAGCTTTGGGACTCTTGCAATACTCCTGGGCATGCCTCTGTCCTGAACCATCTGGAGCTCTCTGACAGCCAGGAGGTGGCTGCCTGTCACACACATGTGTACACATACACACACACACACATACTCTTAGCAGTTGGTTGGTCACCACCTAATGTAGCAGGTCATGTTAGCACACTGTCTTCCCTGACTATCAGGGGAACCCATCCCCAATATTTCAACGTAGGTTCTTTCTATTTTGGGAGTAGGTCACCACACGCTTCAAGGGGCAAATGGCAGAGCAAAGATCACATGCTTCTGAGGAAACAGGGCAAGGACAAAATCAGAAACTCCTGATAAGGGTCTATGTTCAGCAGTGCACATACTGTCTTGAAAAACATCTTAACAGAAAACAGGGTTCAAGAGCAGAGAACCAGTCTGACCAAAAATTTACCAGGCTGGAGTTTCCCAATCCTAGTAAGCCTGAGGGTACAGCAGGAGATCAGGGCATATCTCAGTGCTTATCTCAACCACATAGGACAGACATCCCCAGAGCAGCCATTTATAGACCTCCCCCAGGAATGTAATTCTCTTCCCAGAAAATTAATATCAATATTCCTTGCTAGGAAAAGAAATTAGCAATATCTTTCCTACTTGCACATCCGTTTATAGGTTCTCTGCAAGAAGAAAAATACGGCTCTTTTTGCCTGACCCTACAGGCAGTCAGACCTTATGGTTGTCTTCCCTTGTTCTCTAAAATCGCTGTTATTCTGTTCTTTTTCAAGGTGCACTGATTTCTTATTGTTCAAACACACATTTTATAATCAATTTGTACAGTTAACACAATCGTTACAGTGGTCCTGAGGTGATGTACATCCTCAGCTTACGAAGATAACAGGATTAAGAGATTAAAATAAAGACAAGTGTAAGAAATTATGAAAGTATTATTTGGGAACTGATAAATGTCCATGAAATCTTCACAATTTATGTTCCTCTGCCATGGCTCCAGCCGGTCACTCCGTTCGGGGTCCCTGACTTCCCACAACACCTGACACTGTTCAAAATATTAGTCCCAAATTATTAGCTATATGAAGGACCTGATAGCTACTACTCTCAAACATCTCAGTGTTCTGAGTCTAAATATGCTGTGGACTCTGCGCATACATTTCATGAGGATAAAGGAAGCACAGGGAGATAGGGAAGAAAGGGAACAAGACAGAAATGAAAGAAAAGGAGCCCTTTAGGGCAAGCAGTTTCCAAGATGTGCTCTTGTCGGGTTTTGACCACCCAGAGGGCACCAGGAGGACAGAAACACCAGAGGCAGGGGAAGAGCTGCTATAAGAAGAGGATGTAAAGAAGACAAGGGAGTGTGAAACACAAAAGTCACTTCTCAGATCCACTGTTGCCTTCTCTGCTTCTCCCAGAGGCCAGCACCACATCTTTTCACCTGTTTATCCCACCCTCAACGCCACCACACACCCTAGAAACTACCAGGCTAGAGATTCATTTGTGGCCACTACCAGCACGCAGGCAAAACTCTGTCTGTGTCTCTCCTTGACCAAAATGTATGTACCACCCAAAATGTTGTTAAAATGAGTATCAGTCAGGCGTGGTGGCTCGTGCCTGTAATCCCAGTGCTTTGGGAGGGCGAGGCAGGCAGATCATGAGGTCAGGAGATGCAGACCATCCTAGCTAACATGGTGAAACCCCATCTCTACTAAAAATACAAAAAATTAGCTGGGTGTGGTGGCCGGCACCTGTAGTCCCAGCTACTCGGGAGACTGAGGCAGGAGAATGGTGTAAACCCGGGAGGCGGAGCTTGCAGTGAGCTGAGATCCGGCCACTGCACTTCAGCCTGGGTGACAGAGAGAGACTCCATCTCAAAAAAAAAAAAGGAATATCATCCTCAATGGCTTTGGATAAAAACAGCGAAAGAACATTAAAGTGAGAAAGACTGACAGGGCCCCAGCCACAGTGGAAGTCAGGAGGATTGGATGCAGAAGGGTTGGATGCAGATCCTGAATGTGTGATATACAATGACACTGATCTCTCTGCTTCCCTACTGGTCCAAAGTCATTACATTTCTTTTTTTCTTTTATTTTCTCTCTCTCTTTTTCTTTTTTCTTTCTTTCTTTTTTTTTTTTTTTTTTTTTTTTTTTTTTTTGAGACAGAGTCTCGCTCTTTTGTACAGGCTGGAGTGCAGTGGCCGGATCTCAGCTCACTGCAAGCTCCGCCTCCTGGGTTTACGCCATTCTCCTGCCTCAGCCTCCCAAGTAGCTAGGACTACAGGTGCCCACCACCTCGCCCGGCTAGTTTTTTGTATTTTTTAGTAGAGACAGGGTTTCACCGTGTTAGCCAGGATGGTCTCGGTCTCCTGACCTCGTGATCTGCCCATCTCAGCCTCCCAAAGTGCTGGGATTACAGGCTTGAGCCACCGCGCCTGGCCTCGTTTTTTTTTTTAATAGGGTCTCACTCTGTCACCCAGCCTGGCATGATCATGGCTCGCTACAGTCGCAAGCTTCCTGGGCTCAGGAGATCCTCCTGCCTCACCCTCCTAAGTAGCTGGAACTACAGACACACACCACCCCACCTAGCTAATGTTTGTATCTTTTGTAGAGATGGGGTTTCGCCATGTTGCCTAGGCTGGTCTTGCACTTCCGGACTCATGCAGTCCACCCACCTCAGCCTCCCAAAGTGCTGGGATTACAGATGTGAGCCACCGTGCCCAGCCGAAAGTCATTACCGTTCTAGGTATTTGGTCCTTCTGGCATGTAAGCAGGTTCCTGACTCAGCACCCCTACCATGAGCATATTTTAAATCCCAGGTTGACGTGCAGGTCTGGCAATGCTATTGGGCAGCTTACATTCAGGGCTCACGGTCACCATGTCCTCACTCTGATTTTGGCTCTGCCAATAACTACAGCATCTATTCCACTTTTTAGAAAACTATGTTGTTTTGACATTTACAAATACATATTTGCATTGTTGTAGGCTTAAAAATGCAAACGAAAAGTTAATAGAGGAAAACAAAAATCACCATCATCCCCAGGTCCACAGGTACCCACTGTGAACTCATTGTTCATTTCCTGTCCACTTTCTTCTTTTCATTTTGAAAATTTGTAACATAACAAGGGTCATTCTGTACATACAGTTTTGTGTCTGCAAGGCCTACTCTTAGAACTCTGCACGGACAGGGATGACAGCTAATATTTTGGCTGCTTGAGAAGTCACATTTAGATCCTTTCATCACAGTAGAGGCCCTGACATTCCACTAACTTTATCAGGCATGGATGAGATTTTGGACAGCACTTTAATGAGACGCAGTGCTCTGAAGAGCCTTCTTTTCTTATCTCAGCTGTTGAGCGTGAGGTGTTGGGGTGCAGAATAACGTGAAAGTCCATATGAACATTTTCAGTGTTTGAAAACCAGCATATAACACACAGAAGTGCTTCTAAGAACAAGGTCAGGAACACTTTTGAGGCTCAATGGGTAGGGCTATCCAAAATATTTTATTTCATCGTTTAGCATTTCTACGTTCTTTTAAATAAAAGCTACATAAATGGAACAATGCAAAGATTGTTTCACCTAAAAATTCACTTAGTTATTTAAAAAATTGTCAGATTCAGGATCTTCTGGCTCGATTTCAGAGAACTATAAAAACTTTTTCTAAGAAAACATTTTGAGAACACGTTACAAAATATATTGTAATAAGCTTTCAAATACACACCACTTTGATTTAACAATTTCCCAGTGGTCCCCAAAATGTCTTTGCAGAGTTGGTTCCTAGAAAACCTCTTAATCATAATTTAAACTAAATTTAAGTCAGCAGTTTCACTTTGACTTTGCAAACATTTCATGAGTTATTATAGTCAATTACATAATCTCAAATCAAGAGGGCATTGTTATTTGTTCATTGAAAAAACAGACTGTGCCCTGCTAATTCAACTGAAAAATGACTCAAACCCAAAGAAAGCAAAGAAAATGGAGAGCAATCTTTCTTTAAAGAGAGAAGAATGGTTAAGAGTCTCTTCTTTCAACAGAGAATGAGTAACTCTTATATATGTTACCAACATTATGGGCTGGGTGCAGTGGCTCACACCTGTAATCCTAGCACTTTGGGAGGCTGAGGCGGATGGATCAACTGAGGTCAGGAGTTTGAGACCAGCCTGATCAACACGGTGAAACCCTGTCTCTATTAAAATACAAAATTAGCCAGGCATCGTGGCACATGCCTGTAATCCCAACTACATGGGAAGCTGAGGCAGCAGAATTGCTGGAACTCAGGAGGCGGAGGTTGCAGTGAGCTGAGATAGCCCCATTGCACTCCAGCCTGGGCAACAAGAATGAAACTCCATCTCAAAAATAAAATAAAATAAAGATTACCAATATTAGCGTTGTGCATGTGCATACAAACATAATCTAAGGAAGAAGGATGCCAATGTTCCTCTTTATCCCAGGATGTCAACCCAAAGAGTTTAGGAAATACTGCTATTTCTTTCACAAATCAGTTGTGAATTATTCATGCCTTAAAATCCTGTTGTCAGTGGTTAGCATCCTAAAGCCCCTCTCAGTCCTCCCATGAGTGATTTATTTATTTATTTATTTGTTTATTTATTTATTTATTTATTTTTGAGACGGAGTCTCGCTCTGTCGTCCAGGCTGGAGTGCAGTGGCACGATCGCTGCTCACTGCAAGCTCCGCCTCCTGGGTTCACGCCATTCTCCTGCCTCAGCCTCCCGAGTATTTGGGACTACAGGCACCCGCCATCACACCCAGCTAATTTTTTGTATTTTTAGTAGAGACAGGGTTTCACCGTGTTAGCCAAGATGGTCTCGATCTCCTGACCTCGTGATCCGCCCACCTCGGCCTCCCAAAGTGCTGGGATTGCAGGCGTGAGCAACCGCACCCGGCCTCATGAGTGCTTTATTAAGCTGGAATAAAGCTACTCCATGCCCAATAATAAGCAAGGCTCTGTGCAGGTGAGAGAAGAGACGGGGGACAATTGCTGAGAGCCTAGGGGAAGTGGGCGGGTCCACACTTAGCAGTTTCACTTGGGCTACAGGGCATACTTTTATTCAAAGAAAGGGGTCTATCATGGAATCAATCCAAATGCCCACCAATAACAGACTGGATAAAGAAAATGTGGCACAGATATATCATGGAACACTATGCAGTCATAAAAAGGAATGAGATCATGTCCTCTGCAGGGACATGGACGAAGCTGGAAACCATTATCCTCAGCAAACACTGCATACTCTCACTTATAAGTGGGAGCTGAACGATGAGAACACATGGACACATGAAAGCGCACAACACACACTGACTGGGGCTTCTAAGGAAGATGGGAGTAGTGAAAACATTGGGAAAAACAGCTAATGCGTGCTGGGCTTAATACCTAGCTGATGGGCTGATAGGTGCAGCAAACCACCATGGCACGCATTTACCTATGTAGCAAACCTGCACGTCCTGCACATGTATACTGGAACTTAAAATGACATAAAATAAAAACTTAAGACGGATTGATGGATGGATAGAGGGATGGATAAAAGGACGGATAAGCAATAAAGCAAATACCTTAAAATGTTTAAAAAAGAAAATAAAAAAGAAAGTAGTCTATGACTTTAAAAAAAAAAAAACTTGGAAAACTGGGAATTTATCCTCTTCAATTTTGCAAAAATTTAGCAATTCTGTGCCCAAATCATGTGTAAAATTCATCAGCTGGCATATGACTTTAAAAATGAAACCCCAGGCCGGGCGCGGTGGCTCAAGCCTGTAATCCCAGCACTTTGGGAGGCCGAGACGGGCGGATCACGAGGTGAGGAGATCAAGACTATCCTGGCTAACACAGTGAAACCCCGTCTCTACTAATCTCTACTAAAAAATACAAAAAAACTAGCTGGGCGAGGTGGCGGGCGCCTGTAGTCCCAGCTACACGGGAGGCTGAGGCAGGAGAATGGCGTAAACCTGGCAGGCGGAGTTTGCAGTGAGCTGAGATCCGGCCACTGCACTCCAGCCTGGGCGACAGAACAAGACTCCGTCTCAAAAAGAAAAAAAAATGAAACCCCAAAGTAAATGAAGACTTCACCTCCCCACTCGTTTTCCAAGCCCCAGGCACGGAGGAAGCATTTCTCCCATGACTGGGAACGGTGTTTTGTCTTCCCTCCCAAAAGGAAAGAACAATTACTTTACATCTTCAATAAAGCTGAAATGCAGGCAGACCTCTTTGTGGGTAAAGTCCAAAGCAGATGCAATTTTAGGTTAAACATAGAGTATTATTACTTATTCTGATTCTTCAACTGAGCCTCTGAAAATATTTGTTTTCTATTTGTTTAAATGTAGGTATTGAGAGACGTGGCTTCTTTTTTTCTTTCTTCCTTAAACAAATGATCAGATGCGGTGGCTCATGCCTGTAATCCCAACATTTCGGGAAGCCGAGGCAGAAGGATCACTTCAGGCCAGGAGCTCCAGAACTGCCTGCGCAATATATGAAGACCCACATCTCTACAGAGAAATGAAAAATTAGCTGGGCATGGTAGCATGCGCTGTAGTACTTAGCTACTTGACAGGCTGAGGTGGGAGGATCCCTTGAGTATGGGAGTTTAAGGATGCACTGAACTATGATGACAACAGTGCACTCCAGCCTGAGTGACACAGTAAGACTCTGTGTCTAAAAACAAACAAACAAAAAAAACACTAACAACATCAATAACAAAACAAAAAGCAAAGTAGATTATTCCTCCTCACCCCAAAAAAACATAAAGTCCAACACAGAAACACCATATTCCCCATGGGCTTTGAAGAAGTAGACATTTTATGCCCCTTAGCAAATTACTCTTGGATAAAATTGACAGCACTCTACTGACTTAAATAAAGATTCTTATATTTGAAAACAATAGTTCTTATTGTTATGGACTAGGAGTGGCTTTCATGGAAAAGTTGCCCTGTTACTTGATCACTGAGAAAGAAGAGCTACAGCAAACCAGCTGTTCTAAACCCAAAGTAATTACTTTTGTTACACTTAGCTCCACATTTAAGTGGCTTATAATCAATAAATCTATAAAACAAGTTAATTCGGCCACTTACTAGAGCATATTTTGCAGTCAATTATGTTGGCACATACACCAAAAAGTTATATTAATTACACTTAAAATATTACATATAGGCTGTATTTAAATTTTAGAGTTGAAATTAACATGTAGTTATACCTGTTTAGATTTTCCAGGTTAAAATCATTGTTGTCATAGTCTCTGGTCTACATGTGTGTCCCGGATCCCTCACATTACAGTTTGGACTCAGCTGGGATATGAGGAAGGAATGATGAGGGAAGGGACCAGCATTCTTATGTGGGTCTTCATCTCCTGGGACCATGCACTGGTAGGAACTAGAGATTTACGATGCTCCCAAACGTGTATGAGACTCTTGGGCACAAGGGTTGAGGCTATCTGGTCCAGGCACCCCTTAAACCTTGAAATATTGGCATGGTGTTTTGTTAAATGTGTCTGTGGGTATACCGTTCTCCAAGCTACAAAATCACTTGTTTAATCTACAGCATAGAACAGGCTGCATTCCTATTTAATGCTGAGAACACTTAAATCCAACTGGCTGATTCTCAATCCATGTCAAAGGCTCAGTTACAATAAACAGCATTTATGTAATATTCTTAAAGGCACATCTATTACTCTGTATCCCAGAGTTATTTATTGAGTCCTGGGACTTTGGGAGACCATGATCGCTGAAATTGTGGGCATAATTTAATGTGATATGTGCATTTACAGCTTTCATCATAGTCTCAAATTGGACCAGGACATATAAAAAGTAAGAATCACGAATCTACATTTTAAGATTAAGTATCTCAAAGGAGGTAGTACTAACAAGTAAAAATAAATAATATCTTATACTCTCAAAAGGTTAAAAAAATTATACTAAGTATTTTTAAATCTACTCCTATATTAAGCTGGGCCAGCATAAATGTGTGTCATTGATTTCCACTGAGAAATTATAAGAGATAGTTCAATGAAACAGAAAGTTGTTTTGTTTTGTTTTGCTTTGAGAGGGAGTCTCGGTCTGTCACTCAGACTGCAGTAACTGCAACCTCCCCCTACCCGCCCCTGTTCAAGTGATTCTCGTGTCTCAGCCTCCCAAGTACCTGGCATTACAGGTGCGTGCCACCACACCCGGGTAATTTTGGTATGGTTAGTAGAGATGGGGTTTTGCCATGTTGGCCAGGCTGGTTTCAAACTCCTGACCTCAAGTGAACCGCCCACTTCGACCTCCCAAAGTGTTGGGATTACAGGTGTGAGCCACTGCGCCCAGCCAAAACTGTGCCCAGTCTATTTCTTAAGTTTGCATTTGCAACATCTGAAACGGCATTCAACAGCTTTATGAAACTTTGGGTCAACATTTCTATTACTGAGAGAGAAAAAACAGATTATTCAGCATATAAAATATCTATTAAGAAGCAGTACATCTGATTCAATCATTTGAAGACTCATTTTATACGGTGCAAATTATCCAAGTCCCTTCCTTTTATTTATTCTTCTTTGTATGTCAGGCTTCTTTTGTATTTTTATCGGATACTTTGACACTTTTAGCACAATTGGAATAGGACAAAAATAAGGAAGTAAAACAAAAGGCTGTCAACACAATTACTTAGTACACATTTAAATATCCTTTTTAGTTACAGTTATGAGAGGGCCTGGTACAAGGAATGTGTGTGTTTGTGTGGATGTTTTGGGGGCAAGGGAGATAGTGTACATGTGGTGAGACCACCCCAAGAAGGACATGGGTAAAGGCCTTTGTCCCTAGTTTCCAAGATTGCATGGCCTAAGATGAGGAGAGGGAGTATGAACCCACTGGGGGCCGGGCGAGATGCCTCACACCTGTAATCCCAGCACTTTGGGAGGCTGAGGTAGGAGGATCACTTGACGCCAGGAGTTTGAGACCAGCCTAGGCAACATAGTGAGACCCTCATCTCTACAAAAATAAAAAATTAGCCAGACATGGCAGTATATGCCTGCAGTCCTAGTTACTCAGGAGGCTAAAGTGGGAAGATTGCTTGAGCCCAGGAGTTCAAGCCTGCATGCACTGAGCTACAATCAAACCACCACACTCCAGCCAGGGTGACAGTGCGAGCTTCTGTCTCAAAAACAAAACAAAACAAAACAAAAAACCCAACTGGGAGATTTCCTCTAACTACCACTACTCCCCACTGCAGTGACAGTGGGAGTGGGGAGTGAGGACATTAACTGGGTAAATTCACAGGAATTATGTCATTTAATCCTCACAAACACCCTGTGTCCTAAATTGTACAATATTCACTTTACAGATGAAAAAGCTGAGGCTTGGAGTGTATGTTAGTTTCCTCAAAGTCCCATAGCTATTAGGAGGCACGGTTGATCCCTGGGATGGTGAAGTTTTCCTCTCTCTTCTTCAGACCAACAGGGGTATCTTATCCCTGGGTCATCTGCCCCATTTCCAGTGAAAGCTATGATTGGAAATTAGAGTTCATAGTTGAATGATACTACACCAGATTATCTAAGATCCTCTGAGTATGCATTGCTTTGCATAACTAAAAATTTTCCGAGATGGCCGAGTTCCTATTCATTTAGGCAATGACACATTTTCATGTTACTTATTTTGAATAAGTGAATGTCCTATAAATGTACTAGATACCTCCTGCCTACCTAGAAAAGTAGCCTGAAATTCGTTTAATTTTATACTGATGACTCTGGGTCGACGGTGAAAACCCCCACTTTCTTGCATGGATGTGTTACAAGGGCAATCCCACCTATTGAGGGTCTCTCACCATAATCTGAATTAACACTAAGATCTTTGCATTCTTCCAACTGCTTTGTTTTTTCTTTTGTCTTAATTACTTCCTGTCAGACATCACTTCTATTTTCAGTAATACTATGGAGAGTTTCTTCCATCCTCCTCTAGATTAGAAAATCGGAGAAGAATTAATAAATAGATTCTAACTGAGGGCTTGAAGGCATTTGGAATGGAATAAACAGCGTGGTGCCTGAGACTTACCATTTGTTGGTTTTGACATCTACTTGAGCACTCATGGAGTTTTGCTGATTTGCTGATTCCTTGTTGTGTGCTGGATGTGTGAGCTTATAGATAGACAACTTCCAAATAAATGAGATTCAACTACACTTCATTTTCTGTGGAAACCATCCAGAGAGTTCTCATTGCTCAAATTTGTAGATCCATATACTAATGCAAAGAAATGTTTATTCCAGTCTTTATCTGACAGCTACCTTCTGTTATCAAGTTAAATCTCCTGAATCCAGTAACAGAAACATTTATAGACCTTGACTCCACAAACCACTAGGTTCTGCTGTCAGAAATCTCTGAGTCACGCTCACTTTCTGAGGCAGCAAAACCAAATTTGCCCACTTCCTCTTTCTTGTGTGCTTTGTCTCATTTAGTTGTAACCACACGATATGGTGGGAGGAGTCTGGACACGTATGGAAATCCTGCTTCTGCCTTCCCACTAGCTGTAGGACTTTGGATAAACTATTATTCTTTCCAAGTCCCAGCTTTTTCTTTTCTTTTTTTTAGTCGGCAGGGAGGGGATCTTGCTGTGTCTCCCAGGATGGAGTGCAGTGGCATGAGCTCAGCTCACTGTAGCCTCAACATCCCAGGCCCAACTGATCCTCTCGCCTCAGCCTCCCGAGTAGCTGGGACTATAGGCATATGCCACCACGCCTGGCTAATTTTTATATTTTTTGCAGAGACAGGTTTTCACCATGTTGTCCAGGCTGGTCTTGAACTCTCCAGCTTGAGCAATCCACCAGCCTCGGCCTCCCAAGTGCTGGGATTATAGGCATGGGCCACCGTGCCCAGCCCAAGTCTCAGATTTGTCATCTGAAAAGTGACTATAACTTAGGACCCAGAGTGCTTGTATGGATTAAGTGACATAATTTTCATGAATTTGCCCAGTTATCATCAGGCACTTAAGTAGATGCTTAATAATTACTTATTTCCTATCCTTTCCCACCTTCCTTTATTTTGTTTATTGACTCTGCAACACCCAAATACATGGATCACAATAACTAGTTACCATCTTTAGTGAGGCAACATTGACCAGCAATTCAACAGCTTTAGTAAATCTTCCTAAGTTCCCGTCAAATTTTGAATGCAACTATATGATAGCACTTTTCTTTCTGTCTTTTTTTTTTTTTTTTTTTTTTTTTTTGGACAAAGTCTCGCTCTGTCACCCAGGCTGGAGTGCAATAGCACGATCTCAGCTCACTGCAACCTCCGCCTCCCGGATTCAAGCTATTCTCTTGCCTCAGCGTCCTGAATAGCGGGGATTACAGGTGCATACCACCATGCCCGGCTAATTTTTATATTTTTAGAAGAGACGGGGTTTCACCATGTTGGCCAGGCTGGTCTCAAACTCCAGCCTGACCTTATGATCCGCCTGCCTTGGTCTCCCAAAGTGCTGGGATTACAGGCGTGAGCCACTGTGCCCAGTCTATGATAGCACTTTTCACTTTGTCGTTTGATTATTAGTGTACATATCCATCAGCTCTCAGAACATCAGGGAGTTGTTTTCTGCAAAACCTCTCCAACTTTAATGACATAATATAGGAAGTGGAGAGACAAGAATGACTCATTCGCCCTTCTTCTTTTCTATCATTTGTTTTGAAGAGAACTAAACACAAAAAGAGCATGATTCTCATACATTCTTCTGTAGCAACTATTGCCCTACTCTAAAATGTACTCCTGGGCAGGCACACTGGTTCATGCCTGTAATTCCAGCATTTTGAGAGGCCAAGACAGGAGGATCGCTTGAGCCCAGAAGTTTGAGACTAGCCTGGGCAACAAAGTGAGACCCCCTCTCTGCAAAAAATTAAAAAATTAACGAGGCATGTTGGTGCACCTGTGGCCCTAATTACATGCGAGTCTGAGTCAGGATGATTGCTTGAGCCCAGGAGGTCAGGGCTTCAGTGAGCCATGATTGTGCCACTGCACTCCAGCCTGAGCAACAGAGCAAGACGTTGTCTAAAATTAAAAAATAAAATAAAATGCACTCCTTAACCAGGCAAGGTGTCATGCATCTGTGGTCCCAGCTACTCAGGAGGCTGAGGCAGGAGGATCTGGGCCCAGGAGTTCAAGAGTAGCCTGGTGCAACATAAGGAGATCCCACTTTTGTAAAAAAAATTAAAATTTAGCCTGGTGTGGTGGGGCACACCTGTAGTCCCAGCTACTTGGAAGACTGAGGTGGAAGGATCACTTAAGCCCAGAAGTTTGAGGCTGCAGTGAGCCATGATTTTGCCACTGCACTCCATTCTGGGTGACAGAGCAAGACCCTGTCTCAAAAAACATCTTTTAATTAAAAAATAATAATAAACAAATAAAATACACTTAAAATACATCAATAAGCAGCCTTAGAACAGCGTAGAGCAAAAGTCTGCTCTTCCTGAAAGAGTATCGTGTTCGTGCCAATTTTTTCAGACTTCACTTATGTTGAGAATACTTCCTGAAATCACTCTCGTTCTCAATTTCGTGTGATGCAATTTAATAGACAGATAAGCTTAGCATGAATTATTACAGGAAGGGTTGGCATCTCATTCATCTCTGTGTTCCCAACTCATAGCCCATTACCTAGGACACTAGTAAACATTTAATAAATGAATAAAAGAAGAAATCACCATTTATATATTCTAAATGAAGGTTTGCTTGTATGAGTCGGTTTTGGATCTGATATAGTAAGTATTTGGATCAGAAGCCAGAGATCCCAAAAAGCAAGAGGATCTTCCTTTTTATGACCAATATGACCAAATCCATAGACAGTCAGTTACCTATTGAAGGCTCTCTGCTGACCTAATAACACCACGCTCGGCTCATACTTGGGAAATTTCCCGCCTTTATCTCCAGTTTGGAAAAAGAAAAAAAAAAAAATCGTCATCTGCATTTCTAGACCAAGTCAACCTGATTTTAAAGCATAAGAAAAGGCCGGGCACAGTGGCGCACGCCTGTAATCCCAACACTTTGGGAGACCAAGGTGGGTGGATCACCTGAAGTCAGAAGTTTGAGACCACCCTGACCAACATGGAGAAACCCTGTCTCTACTAACATGAACATTAGCTGGGTGTGGTGGTGGGTGCCTGTAATCGCAGCTACTCCAGAGGCTGAGGCAAGAGAATCGCTTGAACCCAGGAGGAGGAGGTTACAGTGAGCTGAGATTGCGCCATTGCACTCCAGCCTGGGGGACAAGAGCAAAACTCCGTCTCAAAAAAAAAAAAAAAAAAAAAAAAAAAAAAAAAAAGGAAAGAAAGAAAAGAAAAGAGAATACGTGAGAAGGCTGGTGCCTCCCCTTGCTGTTACTCGGCCCCCTCCATCTCAGAGTTTACCCAGTCAGGTGTCTGTCTTTGGACAAAAAAAAAAAAACCAAAAAAAAAACAGCAGGAGGTCAATAGGCTGGTGCATGTCACCTGCTTTTCAGTGATTCGAACTCCCTTTCTCCTTCCTCTGCTGTTCCCACCCCATCAGTAATTCTACATGCATTCCTCTCTGTGCGTTTGTCCATTTCCACAGCAATCTTTCAGGCACTCCTATGTTCATACTTCTGCCTGTATCTCTGTCTTCTGCCTCCTACTGTACCTATCTATCCCACATACACAACCATACACTACCAGAATAATCTTTCACAAAAATCACATCTCACTAGTTTAAAAACAAAAATCACTAATCGTTCTCCATCCTGGGCTTTCCTTTTCAACCACTGAAACTAACTTCAGTGTGATGGTTAATATTAAGCGTCAAATGGATTGGATTGAAGGATGCAAAGTATTGTTCCTGGGTGTGACTGTGAGGGAGATTAACTTTGAGTCAGTGGACTGGGAGAGGCAAACCCACCTTCAGTACAGATGGGTACCATCCAATCAGCTGCCAGTGCAGCTGGAATAAAGCAGGCAGAAGAAGGTGGGAGAAACTGACTTGCTGAGGCTTCTGGCCTCCATCTTTCTCCCATGCTGGATGCTTCCAGCCCTCAAACATCAGCCTCCAAGTTCTTCAGCTTTTGGACCTTTAGACTTACACCAGTAGTTTATCAAGGGCTCCTGGGCCTTTGGCCACCGTCTAAAGGCTGCACTGTTGGCTTCCTTACTTTTGAGGTTTGGGGACTCTGATTGGCTTCCTTGCTCCTCAACTTGCAGATGGGACTTCACCTTATGATTGTGTGAGTCAATTCTCCTTAAAAAACTCCCTTTCATATAGACATATATCCGATTAGCTCTGTCTTCTAGACAACCCTAATACACCCAGCTTCCTTCTCCCTGCCTGCCCACCCCTGCCATCTAACTCTGGAAGTCACCCCACATCACTTACATTAACCTCACCAGTGCTTTGCTTCTCATAATTTACTAACATTTCAGCAGATCTATCCAGAACCCCCTACCTTGTCTTCTCGCTCAAGCTTGCTTCCTTTAATTCTTTAAAAATATAAACTTTCAGAGACAGAATGACCTCGAGTTAGAGTCTAACAGTGCAGCGCAATCTTTTCTTTTTTTTTTAGTTTGAATTGTTTGCTGTATTTTGTTTTAACTTATTTTTATTGATTTATTTATTTTGTAGAGACAAGGTTTCTCTATGTTGCCCAGCTGGCCTCCAACTCCTGGGTCCAAGGCATCCTCCTGACTCAGTCTCCCAAACGGTGGAGATTACAGGCATGAGCCACTGTGCCTGGCCCATTAACAGTCAAGAAACTAAGACCCAGAGATGGCTCATGACACCATGCTGTCAGAAAGCTCTCAGGGTCAATGAACCCTAATCCTATGGGCCCCCTAGGAAAGAGCACACACAGCCAGGGCAGAGGACA
Organism: Rhinopithecus bieti; assembly: GCF_001698545.2. Classification (NCBI taxonomy): domain Eukaryota; kingdom Metazoa; phylum Chordata; class Mammalia; order Primates; family Cercopithecidae; genus Rhinopithecus; species Rhinopithecus bieti. The sequence goes on along the minus strand of NW_016803645.1, from coordinate 2,241,347 downwards.
GGGAGGATGGATACTGTGCAGTGCCTACCAGCAGCCAGGCTCTGTCCCCGTGCCTTCACAGGTTTCTTGTGGTTCTCATGAGCCCAGTTTATGACTTCGAAACTCAAAAAGTTTAAGGAACTTGCTCAAAGTCAGACATCTAGTCAATGCCCACACTCAGCTCTCAGACTGAATCTCACTTTTTTTGTATATCTTACTTCCCTCAACCTGCAGCTGCTATAACATTCACATTTGTATTCATGCCTCTCTGTGCAGGTTGCTGGGTGTCAGTGGTTATACTAGTTTGCTGGGAAGCCATCACAAAATACCACAGACTGGGTGGCTTCCACAACAGACATTCATCCACTCACAGTTCTGAGGCCAGAGTCTGAGATCAAGGTGCCTGCAGGTTTGGTTTTAGGGCCCAAACTAATGACCTCAGTTTAACTTAATTACTTTTCTAAAGGCCCTGTCTATCTCCAAATACAGTCGGATATGGTTTGACTCTGTGTCCCCACCCAAATCTGATCTTGTCGCTCCCATAATTCCCACATGTTGTGGGAGGGACCCAGTGGGAGATGACTGAATTACAGAGACAGGTCTTTCCTGTGCTGTTCTCATGACAGTGAATGTGTCTCGTGAGATCTGGTGGTTTTAAAAATGGGGGTTTCTCTGCACAAGCTCTCTCTTTGCCTGCTGCTATCCATGTAAGACATGACTTTGCTCCTCCTTGCCTTCTGCCACGGTCATGAGGTTTCCCCAGCCACGTGGAACTGTGAGTTCTCCATTAAACCTCTTTCCTTTGTAAATTGCCCAGTCTCAGGTATGTTTTTATCAGCAGTATGAAAACGGACTAATACACAGTCACATTCTGATGTACTGGGGTTAGGACTCCAGCATATGAATGGCAGTGGGGGGTATGGAGAGATACAGTTTAAGCTTATAATGGTGGTCCGGAACTGTCTTCTACTTCTGTTCTCCTTAATGCCATACCCGCCAAGTAGTCTCTTTCACCAAATTATAATAAAATCACACACATACTAGACAATTTATTTACATTTAGGCTTTTTTGCAAATCTGCATTTAATGTGAGAAGAATCTAGATGTACATTCACCATCTTTATTGCTAACTATACCCTACTCTTTGCTTCAAACACTCATCAAAAACAAAGTGAGTAAAAATGAATGTGTACTCACAGCATGAGTGCCTCCTCTGTGTACTATTAGATGACTGAGCTGCCCTTTCCATCTCTGCATCCTCACACCCGCCCACTGACAAACAGTCACAACCAGCAAGCAAACAGAAAACTTCCTAGGAGGCTCTCACCACTGAAAAGAAGAAAGATAAGGGGTGACTTGAACGTTGCCCCTTTAAATAAAAATGGTTCTCCAGCCATCTCAGGAATTTTGGCCCCGAAAAGGGGCCAAAAGATATGATTAATTTACTTATGTCCTTTCTGTGATCTAAGCTGGAGTGCAGTGGCGCAATTATGGCTCACTGTAGCCTCAACCTCCTTGGCTCAAGCGATCCTCACACCCCAGCTTTCCAGGTAGCTGGGATCATAGGTGCATGCCACCATGCCCTACTAATTTTTGTGTTTTTTTGTAGAGATGTTTTGTATTTTTTTCACCATGTTGACCAGGTTAGTCTCCAACTCCTGAGCTCAGGTGATCTACCTGTCTCAGCCTCCCAAACTACTGGGATTACAGGCATGAGCCACCACACCTGGCCCTTTCTGAAATATTTTAATGAGGGCTCCACATTTAAAATTATACCATCTAATTTGTCTTTTTACAAAACTTACCCAGAAGCCAACCTTCTTTCCCAAAGCAATAGAGGTTTAACAGAGAACATAGTATTCTTTATGTTAGTATCAGACATCTTGAGAATTAACATCGTTCCTTCAGCAAAGCCTATCTTTGCTGTTTAATTGAAATCAATGATCTCGACTAATAAAACTAGCCATGACTTTGTGTGGCTTTTAAGGGAGTTTAACCTGAAACTGGGGATAAAATTAATCAATTTGTGTTGAAGGACTGTAAAGGAATCACGAACACACAACCATTATTACAGTGTAATAAGAGGTAACATGCATTTGTAATTTCTAGATTCTTCATAAAATAATACTTTAGAATGTTCTTTGTTGTCAAATTTTACAGGATGAGACTATTTTTCAATTTAAATTAGATGTGATAAGGTGTGACATCTGCAACTTAGGAACATCTGCTAAAAATGGGTTGCAGTTCTCATTTTAAAAGCGTAAACATCTACATTTGTTTTTTGGTTCTTTTTAAAGGAACTTCTTGCAAATATGTTAAGTCGCCTCAGATGAGCTCAGTTCCCTGAGCTGTCTGAGTCAAACTACCCATTACATGGTCTCAGAATGCCAATAACCTCTCATTCACAGCCTTTATCAATATCACAAATTTGGATATATTTGTATGATTAAGATTAATATCTGTCCCCCCACTCCATGGTGGCAGGGCTCACCATCTAATCCCAGCACACTACCTGAAACGTAACAGGAGCTCACAACTTGTGTTGAGTGACACCCGACCGATGGAAGAAACCAACAGTTATGCTACCTTCGCATCCCCAATGCATCCTACTGTCTCTTATTCAACAATCTCACTGTTCTTCACAGAGCTGTTATATACCATCCTTATATACCTGTTACCCTTCTCTTCCTATTGAACACCAATAACTTCACCATGTTTGGGAGGTGCCACCCTCCTAGTTCTTGGATAAGGCATATTTACTGTCTCTTCTCTGTTCTGTTTTTTTTTCTTCTGTCCTGTATCTTTAGACAATTCCTCTCTACTTTCCTCTTCGATCCACAATCTTTGTGAAATCCTACCCACCTTAAAATAATATTCTTTCCACTAAAGCAATTTAGTCACCGTGCTTTTGTTGTTGTTGTGTGGGTGGGGTTTTTTGTTTGTTTGTTTTTGTTTTTGTGTGAGACGGAGTCTTGCTGTGTCACCTAGGCTGGAGTGCCATGGTGAGATCTTGGCTCACTGCAACCTTCACCTCCCTGGTTCAAGCAATTCTCCTGGATCAGTCTCCCAAGTTGCTGGGATTACAGGTGCCTGCCACCATGCCTGGCTGATTTTTGTATTTTTAGTAGAGATGGGGTTTCACCATGTTGGCCAGGATGGTCTCAAACTCCTGACCTCAAGTGATCCGCCCACCTCAGCCTCCCAAAGTGCTAGGATCACAGGCGTGAGCCACCGCGCTCAGCCATCACTGTGCATTTTTAAACTTTCCCTTTAGTCAACCTTTGTAAAAGAAGTCAGTTCCTGCTGCTCCAATTCTTACTACACACTCAGCTCTCCAAGACCTAATAATACAAGTGGAGCTCAACCTCAACTGAATCAAGATGCCCACCTCAAAACTGCCAGGCATTTCTCAAAAGAGGACGTATGATTGGCCAACAGATGTATGAAAAAATGCTGAACATCACTAACCACCAGGGAAATGCAAATTAAAACCCCAATGATATCAACTCATACCTGTTAGAATGGCTATTTTCTTTCTTTCTATTTTTTTGAAAACTAGAGGAAGGGGAGGAGGTCTAGGATGTTGGCAAGGAAGCAGAGAAAAGAGAATCCTTGCACACTGTTGGTGGGAATGTAAATTAGTACAGCCATTTTGGAAAATACTATGAGGTTCCACAAAAACTAAAAATAAAATTACCATATGATCTAGCAATCCCTATTCTGGATATATATCCAGAGAAATTGAAATTAGTATGTCAAAGAGATATCTGTACTCCCATATTTATTTCAGCATTATTCACAATAGTTAAGATACAGAATCAGCCTATGTATTCAACAGATAAATGGATAAAGAAAATGTGGTATGTATATACATAATGGAATACTACACAGCCTTAAAAAAGAAGAAGAGTCTGTAATTTGCCACATGGATGGAATTGAAGTACATTATGCTAAATGAAATGAGCCAGGCACATAAATGCAAATACTGTATGATCTCACTTATATGTGGAATCTAAAAAGTTAATCTCATAGAAAGGGAGTTAATAGGTGCTGAGGATGGTGGGGGAAGGGATGGGGAAAGGGGAGATGGTGATCAAAGGGTACAGAGCTTTAGTTAGACTGGAGGAATAAGTGTTGGTGTTGTATTGCACTGCATGGTGAACACAGTTAATAATAATGTATTGTATATTTCAAAATTGATAAAAGAATTTATTTTTAAAGTCCTCACCCCAAACAAATGATGTTGGAAGGGAATAAATACACTAATTATCTTGACTGAATCTTTCTACAGTGTATACATAAATCAAAACAACACATTGTAACCCACAAATATGCACAATTACTATTTGTCAATTAAAAATAAATTAATAAAAAATAAGAAAGAAAAATTGCCAGGCATTTTCTTCTTGCTGAGTTCAAGGAGCGCTTTTCAATCTCTCTCTTACTAACCTCCCTGCAGCACAGGATCCCATCCTAATACTCTTTTCCCTTGGCTTTCAGTACTCCACTTCCTGCCAGTCTTCTTTCATCTCTTCTCAGGCTCCTTGCAAACCCTTGCCTCTTTTAATCCCTTAAATATCAGTGTTCCTTAGGATCTTATTCATGTTCTTTTTACATTCTCTTACTACCTTTTATTGAGTTATCACCAGTGCTAATGGCAACCAAATCCATATTTCAAGCTAGACCTCTTGAGTTCCAGAGCTATTCTTCCAATTGACCACTGGCCATCCCCCTCTCCATGAATCACAATTTCCTAAATATGTTTAAAAAAAAAAGTGCTCATTATGTTTCCTCAAACACTTATTTTTAAATAACCTGATTTTTTTAATGGGCAAAGAATCAGAATAGACAGTTCCTGAAAGAAGACAGACAAATGGCCAACAAGTGTATAAAAAATTTTTCAACCTTGCTAATCATTACAAAAATACAAATTAAAACTGTAGTGAGATATCACCTCACACCTGTTGTTAGAATGACTCTTTTCAAAAAAAGATGAATGATAACAAGTGTTGGTGAAGATGTGTAGAAAAGGGAATTCTTGTGTGTATTCAGTCAATGGGAAGGAAAATTAATACAGCCAATATGGAAAACAGTATGGAAGTTTCTCAGAAAATTAAAAATAGAACTACTATATGGGCAGAAACCTCTTTATCTTTTGGATAAATCCTGGATATTTATCCAAAAGAAATGAAATCAGTATATTAAAGAAATGTCTGTGCCCCACGTTCATAGCAGCACTATTCACAATAGCCAAGATACAGAATCAGTCTTTGTCCGTCAACAGATGAACAAATAAAGAAAACGTGATCTATATGCACAATAGAATACACTTAAAAATACTTTTAAAAGAAGGCAATCCTGTTATTTGCAATAACACAGATGAAACTGGAGGACATTTTGTTACATGAAATAAGCCAGTCACAAAAAGATAAATACTGTATGATCTCATTTATATGTGGAACCTAAGAAAGTCAAATCGATAGAAAGAGAATATAATGGTGGTTGTCAAGGGCTGGTGTAGAGGGAAGGATTGGAGAGATGTTGGTCAAAAAAATCAAAACTTTTTTTTTTTTTGAGACCAAGTCTTGCTCTGTCGCCAGGCTGGAGTGCAGTGTCATGCTCTCGGCTCACTGTAACCTCAACCTCCTGGGTTCAAGTGATTCTTCTGCCTCAGCCTCCTGAGTAACTGGGACTACAGGCGTGCACCACCACACCCGGCTAATTTTTTGTATTTTTAGTAGAGACGGGGTTTCACCATTTTGGCCAGGCTGGTCTCGAACTCCTGACCTCGTGATCCGCCCGTCTCAGCCTCCCAAAGTGCTGGGATTACAGGCGTGAGCCATCGCATCCAACCAGAGTCAAAACTTTTATTTAGACAAGAGGAATAAGTTCAAGAGAGCTATTGTACAACATGGTGACCATAGTTAATAACAATGAATTGTATACTTGAAAATTTCCAAGAGAGATTTTGAGTGTTCTCATGACCAAAAAAAAGTATGTGAGGTAACACATATGTTAATGGGCTTGATTTCGCTATGCCACAATGTACACATATTTCAAAACACCATGTTGTAAACCATAAATATGTACAATTTGCATTTGTCAATTTAAGATGAATAAATAAAATTTTTTTAGAACTTATTCTTGGGCAGGGCACAGTGGCTCACATCCAACACTTTCGGAGGGTGAGGTGGGAAGATCGCTTGAGCCCAGGAAGGGAAGTTTGCAGTGAGCCGAAATCATGCCACTGACTCCAGGCTGGGTGACAGAGTGAGGCCCTGTCTCAAAAAAATAAAAAATCATGGCCAGGGCACAGTGGCTCACACCTGTAATTCCAGGATTTTGGGAGACTGTGGAGGGCAGATCACCTCAGGTCAGGAGTTTGAGACCAGCCTGGCCAACATGGTGAAACCCTATCTCTACTAAAAATACCAAAATTATCCAAGCGTGGTGGTGGGTGCCTGTAATCTTAGCTACTCAGGAGGCTGAGGCAGGAGAATCACTTGAACCCGGGAAGCAGAGGTTGCAGTGAGCCGAGATCACGCCACTCCACTCCATCTTGGGCAAGACTGTCTCAAAAAAAAAAAAAAAAAAAAAAATTAATGTCATACAGATCTCTTAGAGAGTTTAAACTATATATGGTATTTCAATTTAACACTGTAACAGAATGTTTTAAGAGACTACAAAAGTCTATCCTATTGGATATTGGAAACATTTTTCTTTACTATTTGTCTATACTAATGACTTCATTAAAGAAAGATGTTTCGGTTAAGCCTAATCTCTTCAACTCAATCACTGTTCTAGTTATTATGGCTTTACTGTACTGTTATATAGGCAGGTAAATTCCAAAATGGTGTAGAATTGTATGTATGCTTTTATATAAAAGAGATGTAAAACACCAAGGAGCCAAAAATTCATCTTCTGGTTTTTTTTTTTTTTTTTTTGGTCTGTGTTTTTGAGACAGGGTCTTGCTCTGTCACCCAGGCTGGAGTGCAGTGGCATGATCGTCGTTCACTGCAGCTTCAAACTCCAGGACTCAAGCAATCTTCCCTTCTCAGCCTCCCAAGTAGCTGAGACTACAGGTGTGTGCCAGCACACCCAGCTAAGTTTTTTCAATTTCTTGTAGAGATGGGGTCCCACTGTGTTGGCAGGGCTGGTCTCAAACTCCTGGTCTCAAGCAATCTTCCCACCTTGGCCCCTGAAAGTGCTGGGATTGGCCGGGCGCGGTGGCTCAAGCCTGTAATCCCAGCACTTTGGGAGGCCGAGACGGGCGGATCACGAGGTCAGGAGATCGAGACCATCCTGGCTAACACGGTGAAACCCCGTCTCTACTAAAATACAAAACTAGCCGGGCGAGGTGGCGGGCGCCTGTAGTCCCAGCTACTCGGGAGGCTGAGGCAGGAGAATGGCGTAAACCCGGGAGGCGGAGCTTGCAGTGAGCTGAGATCAGGCCACTGCACTCCAGCCCGGGCGACAGAGCGAGACTCCGCCTCAAAAAAAAAAAAAAAAAAAAAAAAGAAAGTGCTGGGATTACAGGTGTGAGCTACCATGCCCAGATATCTTCTGGTTCTGTTTTGCCTCTGCCATTCTCTGGCATCAAAAGGGAGTTAACCCAGGTCCTTGGCTAATAATCATAGTACTTACATTTTTGTACTTTTTATAGAGTGCTTTTAATCTGATTTCATTTTGATCACAAAAAACAAGCCTTTGGAGGATTATCAGTTCATCTTAAATAAGAAACTGAGAACAGGGTCAGGGGAAATGCCCAATATAAATGCCAATAGGAGAATCAAATTGGCCACTACAGCTCTGTGCCCAGTAATTCTTGCAAAAGAGGGCCAAGCATATTGGAGAGATTAATGACATAATCATTTGTATATACGTTTGAGCCCATAACTAAAAATACAAAAAAATGCAAACATACCTATGTTTATATTACCAACAAAGATACTAAGAAAAAACTAGTGAAAATCAGATCTATCTACCTAGAAAACTTTGCTTTCTTCTTACTTTTTAAAACTTGTCCTTCCTCTTGTGTTTCTCTTTCTACTTTAGTATCCTAAGAATTCATTTGCCGGCCGGGCGCGGTGGCTGAAGCCTGTAATCCCAGCACTTTGGGAGGCCGAGACGGGCGAATCACGAGGTCAGGAGTTCGAGACCATCGCTGGCTTAACAGGCGGTGAAACGCCCGTCCTCGTACTAAAAAAATACAAAAAGCCTAAGGCCGGGCGAGGTGGCTGGCGCCTGTAGTCCGCAGCCTACTTGGGAGGCTGAGGCAGGGAGAATGGCGTAAACGCCGGGAGGCCGGAGCTTGCAGTGAGCTGAGATCCCGGCCCACTGCAGCTCCAAGGCGCCGGGGCGACAGAGGCGAGACTCGCCTCAAAAAAAAAAAAAAAAAAAAAAAAAAAAAAATCATTTGGGCCTCATTAACATTAAAGAAAAAACTCAGAAAAAGTATTAATTAGCTGTTTCTAATTGAATTCTCATATCTATTGACCATTTCCCCAGTTGATCTCAAGTTTTCACATGAAAAACACAACAGTCTAAATAGCTCTTAGTTTTATAAAAGACAAAATTGAGATAAGATCAAAACCACAAAAGAACAAGTTTTGAAAATGTTTTGTATCCCTAAAATCTCAGGGATAAGTACTCACAGAAAGGGGTTCCTTTCCCTTCAGGGAGGGCCCCATCTACTTTGTAATGATGCCTTCACTAGTGTGATTACTTTTTTTTTTTTTTGAGACGGTATCTTACTCTGTCGCCCTGGCTGGAGTGCAGTAGCACAATCTCGGCTCACCGCAACCTCCACCTCCCAGGTTCAAGGGGTTTTCCTGCCTCAGCCTCCTGAGTAGCTGAGATTACAGGCATGTGCTACCACGACCAGCTAATTTTTTTGTATTTTTAGTAGAGACAGGGTTTCACCACGTTGGCCAGGTTAATCTTGAACTCCTGACCTCAAATGATCCACCCGCCTTGGCGTCCCAAAGTGCTGGGATTAGAGGCATGAGCCACCACGCCTAGCCCACTAGTGTGATTACTTGATTAACATCTGTCTTTCCATTAGACTAAAAGTCCTTGGAGAACATGGACAGTGAATATTTTTGCTCACCTTTGTACCCTAAGCACTTAATCATCTTGGTGCTCAGTAAATATTTGTAGGGCCAGAGCATTTCTATGAACATGACATTTCTACAGGGAAAAACAGGGTCCATGAAAGTAAAGAGTGGGAGCCCTTAGAAACTGAACAGCTTTCTCTAATAACAGCTGTTTTATTGACATGAATAAACTGAGTTATAAGTAGCCCAGATCCCCAGTATGGAGTTCAGTGTTAAGATCCTTATTTTGAACATAGTCACAAGGCATAAGGCAAGAACTAGAGTCAGAGGCTCTAAGTCAATTTCCTTTGTGGCAAGGATCACAGATGGGAACGGGCCAGTATCCACCATTAATGACAACAAAGTCCCGGATTTTATCTTAGTCCTGTGGATCTACACCAAGCTCGGGAGCTGATAATCCAGACACACTAGCATCCCTGTATTTGGTCCTGAGATATCAGTCCCCCATCGTTCTTCGAATAGGGAAAACAGAGCCAAATTTAAAGTTTTAAATATAAACATTAATGGGAAATTGATGAAAATCGAAGTACAGAAATTTAGAATCAAAATTAAAATGTGCAATTTTTTTTTTTTTTTTTTTTGAGACAGTCTCACTCTGTCTCTCAGGCTGGAGTACAGTGGCCCAATCTTGGCTCACTGCAATCTCCGCCTCCCAAGTTCAAGTTATTCTTGTGCCTCAGCCTCCCAAGTAGCTATGAGTACAGGCATGAACCACCAGGTCCAGCTAATTTTTGTATTGTCAGTAGAGACAGGGTTTCACCACATTGGCCAGGCTAGTCTTCGACTCCTGGCCTCAAGCAATCTGCCTGCCTCAGCCTCCCAAAGTGCTGGCATTATAGGCAAGAGCCACTGCTCCCAGCCAACATGTGCAAATTCTTAACCCTCACTTTAGGTAGCACTCTGTAAAACCCTGGTTGGGTTGCCATTATTGGCCCTCTCCTTCACTCATAGGGAAGCATATTTTTTTAGACATATGCTATTATACACTTAATAAACTATAGCACAGCATAACTTGTATATGCACTGGGAAACCAAAGAAATGAATGTGACTCACTTCATTGTGATACTCACTTTATTGCTGTGGTCTGGAAGCAAACCTGCAATATCTCCGAGTTATGCCTGGATACACAAGGTATACTATTCTGCCTTAATAAAAGAAGGAAATCCTGTCATTCACAACATGAATAAACGTGGAGAACATTATGTAAATGTTATGCAATAAGCCAGACACAGAAAAAGCAATACCGCACACTCTCACTTACATGTGGATTCTAAAGAGGTTGAACTCATAGATGCAAAGAATAGGATGGTGGTTAGTTACCAAGGGTTAGGGGAGGAGGAGATGTTGGTCAAACTATACAAAAGTTCAATGAGACAAGAGGAATAAATTCAAGAGAGCAATTGCACAACAAGGTGAGTACAGTTAATAACAGTATAGTGTATTCCTGAAAATCACTAAAAGAGTAAATTTTAAGAGTTCTCACAACAAAAAATGAGTGTGTAAAGTTAGACAATGTTATTTAGTTCAATTTAGCCATTCCACAATATATACATATATTAAAACAACATGTACCTAGTAAGTAGATACAATTTTGTCAATTAATTCGTTAATAGGAATAATAATAATACTGATGGAAAAACTGGATAGTCATATGAAAAAAATTAACTTCAATGCCTACCTCACAGACCTAAACTTGACAGCTGAAACTATAAAGCTTCCAGAAGAAAATATAAAGTAATATTTTTGTGATCTTGGGGATTTCTTACTCAGGATACAGAAAGCACTAAACATAAAAGAAAAAAATTCTAATCACAAGTGACGTTAATAAAATAAGCGAGCCACAAACTGGGAGAAAATAGTCATCAAACATATATCTGTCAAATAATCTGTACCTAGAATACATAAAGAATTCCTCCAACTCAATAATAAAATGACAAGCAGACCAATTAAAAATGAGCAAATGGGCCAGGCATGGTGGCTCACGCTTGTAATCCCAGCACTTTCGGAGGCTGAGGTGGGTAGATCACGAGGTCAGGAGTTCGAGACCAGCCTGGCCAACACAGTGAAACCCCATCTCTACTAAAAATACAAAAAATTAGCTGGGCATGGTGGCAGGCTTCTGTGTTCCCAGCTACTCAGGATGCTAAGGCAGGAGAAACACTTGAACCTGGGAGGCGGAGGTGGCAGTGAGCCAAGATTGCGTCACTGCACTCTAGCCTGGGCAACAGAGCTAGACTCCATCTCAAAAAAAAGAACAAAAAAGAAAGAAAGAGCAAATGACATGGACACTTAACCAAAAAAATGTAAAAATGGCCAATAAACACATAAAACAGTGCTCAACATAGTGAATCATCAGGAAAATGCAATAAAACCACAATGAGATACCACTGCACACCCACTATAATGGCAAAAGTCAGAAAGATGTTGGTCAGATTTGAAGCAAAAAGAACTCTTATACAAAGGTGAGAATGTAAAAAGCTGCAACTGTTTTTTTTTTAAATGTTTGGTGCTTTCTGATAAAGTTAAACATAACATGTTCTGTGACCACCAGTTCTGCCCTTTAGTATTTACTCAAAAGAAAGAAAAACATGTATCCATGCAAAGATTTGTCTATGAATATTCATAGCTAGTTTGCTTATAATTCAGGTTGGAAACAACCCAACTGTCCATCAATAGGAACAGATAAATTGTAATATGTTCATAAGACAGAATATACAGTAATAAACAGAAACAAAATACTACTGATAATTTTCCCAAGAGCATAGATTAATCTCACACACATCATGCTGAACAAAAGAAGTCAGATATGTAAAAGTACAAGCCACATGATGCCTTTGCTATGAAGTTCTGGAACAGGCAAGACTAACCTTTGGAGAAAGAAATCTGAACAGTGGTGGTCCCCAGTGAGAGTAGAGGCTGGTGGGATTGACCTTAATGGAGCAAGACGGGAAATATTCTGTTTTTTGGTAATAGTTTGAGTTCCATGAACATACATATGCATTTGTCAAAACTCATGGAACTGCAACACTTATGACCTGTGCCTTTCACTACATGAAGGCCATGCCCCAATAAAATAATTTAAGTCACAGAAGGTAATTAGAGAATATTAATTCTATGAAATTAAAATTTAACTTGAAAATAAATAAAGGAATAATGTAGGGCAGGACTCATTCCACTCTTCCGCTTCAGAAGGATAAGCCCCAGATTGGGACCGAGATGGAAGGCACAAATCTGCTTTCATTTCCACCTTACTAGAATCATGATGTGCTTCTAGCCGGGTATGGTGACTCACGCCTGTAGTCTCAGCACTTTGGGAAGCCAGATTGCTTGAGCCCAGGATGGGAAGGTTGCAGTGAGCCAAGATCGCACCACTGTGCTCCAGCCTGGGTGACAGAGAGAGACCCTGTCTCAAAAAAAGGAAGAAAAGAAGAAGAAGAAGAAGAAGAAGAGGAAGAAGAGGAAGAAGAGGAAGAAGAGGAAGAAGAGGAAGAAGAGGAAGAAGAGGAAGAAGGAGGAGAAGGAGGAAGAAGAAGAAGAAAATTCATATTTTCTATACAACATGCACCCGATGTCAATAATTATTTTTTCCCTCATTCCATCCATAAACAAAAGCCAGTTTTATCTTCTGGAACCTTCAGAAGATATGATCTGTTTTGGCACTGGCCACATTAGCAGACCTATGTGTGTCTGTCTCAAACATGATGTCAACAAGGGCAACTTTCAAGGAAAAATGTGAATGTTTGTAATTTTTGCTTTATGTGCTGACTTTAGAACCTAACTTAAGATAAGTTACAATTCCATAGTAATTTTATCTATGCAGCAGGGTGATAACTAATATCTTAGATTTAAATGTATAACTAAATTAATGTCATATTATTCTTAGTACTCTGGTTATAATTGAACATACTCATTGTGCGTGAATGAAGTATATTAAAATTCATTCTGCTCTTTTCCCTTCCCTCCCCTTACCCAAAAACAGGAACTATTTATAAAATTTTCAGAGTCTTTTCATTTGGTTTTACTTATCTGGACACATAAGCCATGCATGGTAAATTTCAGACCTATAATTTGTGGCTTCCTGCTTCTAAGATCACTCCAGAATAGTTCTCATGTGACTGTTTTTCTAGTTAAATATTTACACATATACATGGGGTACACAGGCAGTTCATATTTGACATGATTTAATAGCATCTACATCTGTTTCTCACTATAACATGGCAGAAAAATGTGCCTACTAAACATTTTTAAAATATATTTGTTCAAAACATTGTTTCTACTGCTAAGATGTTTTCCATGTTAAGAAAACAGAAGATGGTCCCCCCCCACCCGGCCAGGTCCTTTTTAAATCCCTTTCTCTGGTTCAGGGTTCTCTCTTTCTATCAATCATTGCTTTCCAAGCCTAACCAAAGCATGTGTCATGTCTTATTTTTATCAGTGTGTGAGAAGCACAGAATTAAATTGAGACACGAAGTGGGGGGAAACATCTTATTTAAATTTAAAAAGCCTTCAAAAGCAGCAACTAGCTCCGGGTGTGATACTTCAAGATTAGCAAGATCGTTTTTGAATGCACTCCCTGCCTATATAAACAAGCCTGAAGTCTGTTCCGCGCTCCCAATACACGGCTCAGGCATGGGCTTTTTTTTGGAAAAAGAGAAAATTCTTGGCTTTCAAGAGTTCTCTTAATCATTGCTATGTCCCCAAAATTTCAAATCACAACATAAATATCTGTTCTAACTCTCCCCTGTCTATTTAAGGAGGCCAATCATATTTTAGATTTGAGCATTTTTTCCCAAAAATATAACATGTAAATTATGAGAATATTCCCTTCCGAGCACTAATTTAGAATAAATTGCTCTTATCTAGCTTTTATTCTGTTGTTTTGAGTTTCAATCTGCAAAACTGTTTCCTCNGCTTTTTTTTGGAAAAGAGAAAATTCTTGGCTTTCAAGAGTTCTCTTAATCATTGCTATGTCCCCAAAATTTCAAATCACAACATAAATATCTGTTCTAACTCTCCCCTGTCTATTTAAGGAGGCCAATCATATTTTAGATTTGAGCATTTTTTCCCAAAATATAACATGTAAATTATGAGAATATTCCCTTCCGAGCACTAATTTAGAATAAATTGCTCTTATCTAGCTTTTATTCTGTTGTTTTGAGTTTCAATCTGCAAAACTGTTTCCTCATTTTTATTCGTATGTTGTTATCTAACCAATAAAAAAGTGAAAAAGAATGAAAACAAAACTCCAAAACTCCTGAATTATAAATCCTAGAAGCTAACCATATAGTTCATAAGTATCAAATAAGCAAAAATAAAAGGAATAATCGTTTTCAACTATTTCAAGACATATTTTCCAATTTGTATCTAATTCAAAACCTCGCCTTTTTCTTTTCTCTTTCCTGTTCATCTTTTGGCCACTTCACAGCTCATTTCACTCTAGAGAAAAAGAGATTGGGGAAAATACAAAGAGATGAGACTCAATAAGTGCAACTGGCCTCAACTGCCCCAAGGAAAACCTTTGTTTCCAAGAAGCCTAGAAAAACTGGCTCTAATAACGACTGTGGTGCATCTGAGAATTTAAATAAACCTTAATATTCTTAATTCCTGTCACTGATTAAAAGGGTAGTAGTCAATTTTAGACACTTTGGTTTATGGAATAATAAGAAAAATTGTTTAAAGCTGGCTGTCACACTATGTATCCAGAGAACCCCTTCCTAGGATAGGAAGGACTGAACGTACCAATTGTGCATGAATAAAGTATATTAAGTTTCCCATACAAAACTATACGTACATGGCCGGGCACTGTGGGACGAGCCTGTGATTCCAGCTACTTGGGAGACTAATGTGGGAGGACTGCTTGAGCCCATGGGCTCTAGATCAGTCTGGGCAACATAGCAAGACACCATGTTTAAAAAATTATGTATATAATTTTATCTATAGATATATATATAGACACTCACACATATACGTGTGTATATATGTATATGTGTATACATGAATTCTTTTTTGTTGTTTTTGAGACAGGATCTTGCTCTGTTGCTCAGGCTGGAGCACAGTGGTACAATCAGGGCTCACCAGCCTTGACCTCCTGGGCTCAAGCAATCTTCCCACCTTAGCCTCCTGACTAGCTGGGACTATAGGCGCACACCACCACACCAGGCTAGTTTTTGTATTTTTTGTAGAGACAGGATTTCTCCATGTTGCCCAGCCTAGTTTCGAACTCCTGGGCTCACGCAATCCTCCCATCTCAACCTCCCAAAGTGCTGGGATTACAGGGGTGAGCCATCATGCCCAGCCTATATGTAAATTCACGAATAAATGTTACATTTGAACAATGTTACCTTTGAATAGTAATTCTGACGCTTCAAATATCTATGCTAATTTTAGAAGGTAATTATAATATGTGTATAAATAAAACCTACAGATGATGCAAAATAGTTTTTACTTATAAACTTATATACTAGATAAACATTTCAGGAAAGAAGGTGATATGTATATTTATAAATTTCCTTCTCAACCTTTGGAGAAGTAAAATATAAAAAGCATCCAAAAGACCCAGGTCAGGCATGGTGGTTCACATCTGTAATCCCAGCACTTCGGGAGCCAGAGGCAGGCAGATCACCTGAGGTCAGGAGTTCAAGACTAGCCTGGCCAAAATGGCAAAACCCCATCTCTACTAAAAACACAAAAAGTTAGCCAGGCATGGTGGCACGAGCCTATAGTCCCAGCTACTTGGGAGGCTGAGGCAGGAGAATTGCTTGAACCTGGGAGGTAAACGCTGCAGTGAGCCAAGATTGCACCACTGCATTTCAGCCAGGGTGACAGAGAGAGACTCTTCCTAAGAAACAAACAAACAACAACCAAAAAAAAAAAAAAAAAACCCAAGGAACCTTACAAAACCTTTTAGAAGGTAGAAGGTAGAGGAGGAAATAATTCTCAAGTGTTTTCATGAGGACAATGGAACCCCGATACCAAAACCTAACCTGAACATTTTAAGAAAAGAAAACTGTAGACCAGTATCTCTCATGAACATGGATGCAAAAGCTCTTACCAAAATATTTGCAAATTGAACTCAACAAAAAATAAAAAGGATATTATACAATGACTGTGTGGTTACCCAAACTTAACATTTGAAATTCAATCAATATATATCATCATATTAAAACAATAAAGGGGAAAAAAAACCACATGATTAACTCAATAGGTGCCAAAAGCGCATTCACCAAACTTCAAAAACATTTATGATTAAAAACTAAACAAAAAACCTTCAGGCATGCAAGAAATAGAAGGGAACTTCATCTCATGAAAAGGCCACCTACAGGCTGGGCAAAGTGTCTCACACCTGTAATCCCAGCATTTTGGGAGGCTGAGGCAGGAGAATCACTTCAGGCCAGGAGCTGAAGACCAGCCTGGGCAAAATAGTGAGGCCCTGCCTCTACAAAAAGTTTTAAAATTTTAAACACACACACACACACACACACACACGCACCCACCCCTATGGTTGGGAAAAATGCAAATGATGTGCTATTGCATACTTCTGCTATCATCGTACCGGCAGTATTAACCAATGTGATAAAATAAGAAAAAATAAAAGACTTAAAGACTTGGAAAAGAAAAGGTAAAACTGCCTCCTAAAGAAAACGTTGGCCAGGCATGTTGACTCACACCCATAATCTCAGCATTTTGGGAGGCTGAGGGAGGCAGATCAATAAGGCCAGGAGTTCCAGACCAGCCTGGCCAACATGGTGAAACCCCCTCTCTACTAAAAATACAAAAATTAGCTGGGCATGGTGGTGCATATCTGTAATTCCAGTTACTCAGGAGGCCAAGGCACGAGAATCGCTTGAGCCGGGAAGGTGGAGGTTGCAGTGAGCTGAGATTACACCATTGCACTCTAGCCTGGATGACAGAATGAAACTTTGTCTCAAAAAACAAATTATCTCAAAAGAAATGAGCAGCCTATACATTAAATGCAATTTTTAAATGTAGAAATTGTAATACATAAACTATACTTGAAATCTAATTCAAACAAACAACAAAAACAAAACAAGTGTATGAAACAATTAGAGGAATTTGAACATTATTTAATATTATTAGAGAACTTTATTAATCTTTTTAGATGTGACAAGTGCTTTTTAACAAGAGATTCTAGCAGGTGTTGTCAGCTCTGCATCCCATGCCCTTGGTTCTGAACCATTGCCTTAGATACCCTGCCCAGTTTCTAACACCCAGCATCTGGGTCCCTTTGACTGAGACCTTTACTAGCCCCAGATCCACATGCACAAGGGACTAGAAGTGCTGAGGAATCCACACAGCTGTCCTCTCCATTCTCGCCCCTAGCGCCCCTCAACCAATGACTGCTGGGGGTTGATGAATACATATTCCAGTTCCCTTGCTCCTTGGGGACAGGGAACATGTATTCTCCACAGCCTCCAGGAATTCTGCAGCAGGATGAAGCCATAGTTGGTGGTGACAAACTTTTTGATGCTCGCCCTATTGATCTGTTTCCCTTCCCTCTCTCATTCTACCAAACATTTATTTGGTATTTACAAATAAATGTCTATTTGGTATTTACACATAAATACTTGCATTACCATCTTTGTCTCAGGGTCTGCTTCTGGAGTAACCCAAACTAAAACAGATACATGCAGAAATATCTCAAAATGACATGATGTCTGATTCCCTCAAAATAATATCCAGAGCCCGGTGAGTGGCTCACACCTGTAATCCCAACACTTTGGGAGGCCGAGGTGGGCAGATCACCTGAGGTCAGGAGTTCAAGACCAGCCTGGCCAACATGGTGAAACCCTGTCTCTACTAAAAATACAAAAATTAGAAGGGCATGGTGGCAGACGCCTGTAATCCCAACTGTTTGGGAGGCTGAGGACGGAGAATCGTTTGAACCCGGGAGGTGGAGGTTGCAGTGAGCCAAGATGGCACCATTGCACTCCAGCCTGGATGACAAAAGCGAAACTCCATCTTAAAAAAAAAAAAATATATATATATATATACACACACACACATACACACACAGAGGGAAGATACAGATGAAACATGACTGATCACATTGAAAGTTTTGAAGCTAAGTGATGGGTACAATGGGACTTCATTTTATTATTTTGTCTACTTTGATAAGTTTGAAATTTTTCATAACAAAGTTAATTTTTTAAAATGAATGCAAAAATACATTGAAAGTCAGAACGTGAAACAGACAACATTTCAAATCAGCAGAAGCATGTGGCTTATCCAACTGGCTAGCCATATGGAACACATCTAATAAAGCTACCTTTTATCAAAATAAATTGCAGGTGAATCAAATATTTGGATATATAAAATAAAATCATGATCAGTTACAGTGGTTCATGCCTATAATCCTAGCACTTTGGATGCCCAAGGTGGAAGGAATACTTGAGCTCAGGAGTTTGAGACCAGCCTGGGCAAGATGGCAAGACCCCATCTCTATTTGAAAAAATAAATAAAATGAATAAATAAATAATAAAAAGAAAATCATAAAACTATTCCAGGTAAATGTGGGATAATTTATTTCTTTTTGGATCTGAGAAGCCTTTTCTACACAATGTACAAGACCGGGTGCAGTGGCTCACACCTGCAATCCCAACATTTTGGGAGGCCAAGGCAGGCAGATCACCTGAGGTCAGGAGTTCGAGACCAGTCTGGCTAACATGGTGAAACCCTGTCTTTACTAAAAATACAAAACTCAGCTGGTCATGGTGGCAGGTGCCTGTAATCCCAACTATTTGGGAGACTGAGGCAGGAGAATCGCTTGAACCCAGGAAGCGGAGGTTGCAGTGAGCTGAGATCGTGCCACTGCACTCCAGCCTGGGTGACAGAGCAAGATTCTGTCTTGAAACAAACAAAAAAATACACAAAACCCGAATTCCAAAAAGATTAGCAAATGTGACTACATAAAATACATTTGAGGGTTTTTTCCAGCATGGAAAAAAAATACCATACAAAGTCAAAAGACAAATGATCAACTGGGAAAAATATTTCAGCGCATATGACAATGAGTTCATGTCTTTCATGAATAAAGACCTCTTACAAATCAATTATAAAAGACCAGTAAACCAATAGAAAAACAGGCACAAAGCTTAAAGAGGCAGTTCATAGAAAGGAAACACAAATGGCTTATGAGCACAGGAAAAGATAATCCACCTCAATCATTTTAAAAAAGTAAAATATCAATGAGATAAAATTTTTCATTTATTAGATGGAAATTCTCAAAATATATTCATAAGATGGCTACTAAGTGACAAAATATCAAACATAGAACAGTCTGTAAACTATGCCTCCACCAGTGTATAAAAACTATATATTAATATATATGCATATCTATAGATACACATAGATAAGTATATGTACATATGTGTGTATATGCTTAAATATGCATAGGACATTCTAGAACTACATTGTATAAACTGGTTAGTGATTGCTTCTGAGGAAGAGAACTAAGAGTGGGAACCCAAAGTCTTAAGTGAGAATAAACGTCACTTCCCACCATGTAATTTTTAATGTTTAAATGTATATCTGCATAGTTTTCCAATTCAAAAATAACTGGGTAATAAAATAATCTGAATTACTTTATTCCACAAATATTTACTGACTGAGCATCTACTTTCTGACAATCACTACTTAAGGGTTGAGAATAGAGGTGGGGATGACCAGCGTGAAACTCTGTCCTCACAGCTCTAACATGCTTCTGGGAAGAGAATAATAAAAATCTTCAGTTAATCCTGGTCAATCTAGTAATTTTGACTGCAACTTAATTAATGTTTTCTTTGAGTGTGCTTTTTTGGGGTGTGCTGTTTTACAGTGAATATATTTAGTTTTATATAAAATCACTACTCCAGAAACACATTCTTTAGAACAGACACAATAATTGCCATCATAATTTGAAAGGCCTTGACAAGTGAGAAGAAATGAGAAGAGGTTTGTTGTTCAAGCCTCCATGCATAGCCACATTATTTAAGAATTTCATTCTTGGCTGGGCACAGTGGCTCACGCTTGTAATCCCAGCATTTTGGGAGGCCGAGGCAGGTGGATCCCTTGAGCTCTGGAGTTCAAGACCAGTCTGGACAACATGGCGGAACCCCATCTCTACAAAAAATACAAAAATTAGCCAAGTATGGTGGTGTGCACCTGTGGTCCCAGCTACTCAGGAGGCTGAGGTGGGAGGCTTGAGCCCAGGAGGCAGAGACTGCAATGAGCCAAGACTGCACCACTGCACTGTAGCCTGAGTGATAGAGCCAGACTTTGTCTCAAAGAAAAAAGAAAAAAGCTGTTAACATTGTTTCACATAGAAAAAAATACACATTTTGGCAGATGACATAATCCTGTATCTAGAAAACCCCATAACCTCAGCCCAAAACCTACTTAAGCTGATAAGCAACTTCAGCAAAGTCACAGGAAACAAAATCAATGTGCAAAAATCACTAGTATTCCTATACACCAACAACAGGCAAATAGAGAGCCAAATCATGAATGAATTCCCATTCACAATTGCTGCAAAAAGAATAAAATACCTATGAACACAGCTAAGGACAGAAGAAAAGGACCTCTTCAAGGAGGCCTAAAACCACTGCTCAAAAAAACCAGAGAGGACACAAACAAATGAAAAAACATTCCATGCTCTTGGATAGGAAGAATTAATATCATGAGAATGGCCATACTGCTCAAAGTAATGTATAGATTCAATGCTATTCTCATTAAACTACCATTGACATTCTTCACAGAATTAGAAAAAAAAGATTTTAAAATTCATATGGAACCAAAAAAGAGCCCAAATAGCCAAGACAATCCTAAGTAAAAAGAACAAAACTGGAGACATTATGTTACCCAACTTCAAACTATAATACAAGGCTACAGTAACCAAAACGGCATGGTACTGGTACAAGAACAAACACATAGACCAATGGAAGAGAAAAGAGATCTCAGAAATTAGACCACACACCTACAACCATCTGCTCTTTGACAGACCTGACAAAAACAAGCAATGGGGAAAGAATTCCCTATACAATAAATGGTACTGGAATAACTGGCTAGCCATATGCAGAAGACTGAAACTGGACCTCTTCCTTACACCTTATAGAAAAATTAAGATAGATTGAAGACTTAAATGTAAAACCCAAAACCACAAAAACCCTGGAAGAAAATCTAGGCAATACCATTCAGGACATAGGCACAGGCAGAGATTTCATGATGGAAATGCCAAAAGCAATTGCAACAAAAGCAAAAATTGACAAGTGGGATCTGATTAAACTAAAGAGCTTCTACACAACAAGAGAAACTATCATCAGAGTGAATAGAAAATCTGCAGAATGGGAGAAAATTTCTGCAATCTATCCATCTGACAAAGGTCTAATATCCAGAGTCTACAAGGGACTTAACAAATTTACAAGAAAAAAACAAACCCATTAAAAAGTAGGCAAAGAACATGAACAGACATTTCTCAAAAGAAGATGTGGCCGGGCGGGGTGGCTCACGCCTGTAATCCCAGCACTTTGTGAGGCTGAGGCAGGTGGATCACGAGGTCAGGAGATTGAGACGATCCGGGCTAACACAGTGAAACCCTGTCTCTACTAAATATACAATTAGCCGACTGAGGTGGTGGGTGCCTGTAGTCCCAGCTACTCGGGAGGCTGGGGCAGTAGAATGGTGTGAACCTGGGAGGCGGAGCTTGCAGTGAGCCGAGATTGCACCACTGCACTCCAGCCTGGGCAACAGAGCAAGACTCCGTCTCAAAAAAAAAAAAAAAAAAGAAGAAGATGTACATGTGGCCAACAAACATATGGGGGAAAAAAGCTCAATATCACTGATTATTAGAGATATGCAAATCAAAACCACAATGAGGTACCATCTCACGCCAGTCAAAATGACTAAATGGCTAAATGGCTAAAAAAGCAAAAAACAACAGATGTTGGCAAAGTTGCTGAGAAAAAGGAACACTTTTACACTGTTGGTGGGAGTGTAAATTAGTTCAACCACTGTGGAAAACAGTGTAGCGATTTCTCAAAGAACTAGAGGCAGAAATACCATTTGACCCACCAATTCCTTTACTGGGTATGTACCCAAAGGAATAGAAATCATTTTATTATAAAGATATATGCACACGTATGTTCATTGCAGCACTGTTCACAGTAGCAAATACATGGAATCAACCTAAATGCCCATCAGTGATAGACTGGATAAAGAAAATGTGGTCCATATGCACCATGGAATACTATGCACCCATAAGAAGGAAGGAGATCACGTCCTTTGTAGGGATATGGATGGAGCTGGAAGCTGTTATCCTCAGCAAACTAACGCAGAAAGAGACAACCAAATACCACATGCTCTCAGTGACAGCTGAATGATGAGAACACATGGACACATGGGGGCTAACAACACACACTGGGGCCTGTCAGGGGAGGGTGGTTGGGGGAGGAGGAATATCAGGAAGACTAGCTAGTGGATGCTGGGCTGAATACCTATGTGATGGGTTGATCTGTGCAGCAAACCACCATGGTACACATTTAGCTATGTAACAAACCTGCACATCCTGTACATGTATCCCTGAACTTAAAATAAAAGTTGAAAAAAATACACATTTTAGTTAAAGAACAGGTCAAGCTAAAGAAGAACAAATTCTAAAGTGTGGCTGATGAACACTAGGCTTGCCCACTGCTCTGTCAAAAAAGGAAACCTTGGTCAATCAACTGGGAAACACTGCTTATTAAATTTCTCCAAAATAAAAAATTGTCCCCACCTTGGAGATTTACGATGCTTGTTAACATATTAGCAGCCCTAAGAAATCCTTCAATGGAGGCCAGGCATAGTGGCTCACACCTGTAATCCCAGCAGTTTGGGAGACTGAGACAGGCAGATTACTTCAGCCCAGGAGTTCAAGACCAGCCTGGGCAACATAGCAAGACCCCAAATCTATTTTCTAAAAGAAAATTTAAAAAAAAAAATTTTAAAGAAAATCCTTCAATGGCAGAACTTTTTTTTTTTTTTTTTTCTTAACTTTTTAATCTTTCTCTTTCTCTCTCTTCTCTTTTTCTCCTCTCTCTGACTCAAGTGCGTCCTTTAACTTCATTTAAGACTCTCTTCAGGTCTAGTGTACTCATTTCTAAAATGTAACAGCTCAGACCAGATGAAGTCAATGGTTCCCATTCTAGTTTATCATTCCAGGTTCCCAGTCTTACTTTAGAAAAATTAAGCAATTGAAGCATTTGATGTTATTGCTTTGAAACCCAGCCAAATAAATAATCATCAGCTATTACTGAACTTCAAAGTATTCTGTATGATTGATTAATGTGATATGAAGCGATACTCAAATCACTGGTGCATTTATGAATACCAAGAAAAAAATTTGTATCTTTTTTCAAAGCAACTTAGCATAAATCTTAAAAGATGGAAGAAAAAAATCATCCCAGACACTAGACTGAACAAAAAGGCATTAGTTCAGACTCTAATGTTTCCAGGAAACAGGAAAAGAAGTTTTAAATTACATTTTAAAACCTGACAGGTGCAGTGGCTCATGTCTGTAATCCCAGCCCTTTGGGGACCAACGGGGAGAATCACCTGAGGCCAGGAGTTTGAAACCTGCCTCAACAACATGGCAAGACCCTGTCTCTAAGAATTTATTGTTTTTAATCAACTGAGAGTA
This sequence comes from Rhinopithecus bieti, assembly GCF_001698545.2. Taxonomy (NCBI): domain Eukaryota; kingdom Metazoa; phylum Chordata; class Mammalia; order Primates; family Cercopithecidae; genus Rhinopithecus; species Rhinopithecus bieti. The sequence continues at coordinate 2,217,583 of NW_016803645.1, read as the reverse complement.
ATATTTCTAAGTAACCATTCACAAGAACAACTATGTCAGCCAGGCACAATGGCTCACACTTGTAATATCAACACTTTGGGAGGTTGAGGCAGGAAGATCACTTGAGCTCAGGAGTTTGAGACCAGTTTGGACAACAGAGTGACACTCTGCCTCTACAAAAAATAAAAAAATTAGCCAGGTGTGGTGGCACATGCCTGTAGTCCCAGCTACTGAGGAGGCTGAGGTGGGAGGATCACTTGAGCCCAGGAGGCTGCAGTGAGCCATGACCGTGCCACTGCACTCCAGCCCGAGTGACAGAGCCAGATCCTGTTGCCAAAAAAAAAAAAAAGAAAGAAAGAAAAGAAAAGAAAAAAAGAAAGAAAGGAGGGAGGAAGGAAGGAATCTAAAAACTAAAAAAAAAGAACAGTTTTTTTTATGAATTCCTAGATTCGTCATGCAAAAAAGAAAGTGAAATTTTTTTTTTCATGAATTATCTAGTCATTTTCCTCCCAAACAGCTCAGCACTAGCTTAGTGGCAAATTCACATGCTTCCAAAAAGTGTGGGAGCAAATTAGAAAAGACTGGATCACCTGACATCAGGAAATGCTCATCTGAGCTCAAATCAGGACAGTCTTTGGTTTGAATCTTTGTTTTTCTTCAGCAAACTCCAAAGTACTTCCCAGCCCCACTCTGGCCTCCATGCTGTCAAAACTTCTTACTAGTTTGTAGCTAACCTGAAGCTGCCATCTGTGAAAATAGAGCACAACCTACCTCCGTCCCAAGGAGCACTCTCTCAGTCCCATGGCAAGAAGAAAGTGAGAAGACTACGTGTGGGCTTAGAACAACTGAAATTCACTATTACCCACCAGATTACTTCCTTATAAGGACAATCTTCTCGGATAGAGCACAGCAGTGACCAACAACAACAAATGCAATATCCAATTTAAAAAAACAACACATATGAGACAAAAAGAGATCCAATTCAAGACACTCCCCCAAAAGAAAATGGGGAGGGAAACAACTTTCCTTTTAACAGAATACCAGCAGGACCAACAGGACTTCTATAATTATAGGCTCTTTTTTTTTTTTTTTTTTTTTTTTGAGACAGGATCTCTCTCTGTCACCCAGGCTGGAGTACAGCGGCAAAATCACAGCTCACTATATAGCCTCAACCTTCTGGACTCAAGGAATTCTCCCACCTCAGCCTCCCGAGCAGCTGAGAACACAGATATATACACCATCACGCCCAGTTAACTTTTTTTATGATTGGTAGAGATAAGGTCTTGCTATGTTGCCCAGGCTGATCTAACTCCTGGGCTCAAGCAATCCACCCGCCTCACCTCCCAAAGTGCTGGGATTACAGCCATGACCCCCACGTCTGGTCAGCCTCTCTTTCAACTAACAGTCTGCCTAAAGAAGTTGTCTTACATTCAACTTTAAAACCAATCCAAGTGTTTTTTCTTACAGCACCCCTCACAAGTATGTTCAGCTGTGGGCCTTCCTAAGTTCTTATTCTCTCTTGAATTTATCAGGACACCTCACTTCCAATCTTTCGAGAGGCAAAATAGTCTGGCTCAGTGGTCGACACAGCATTTTCTACAGCCTACTGTCAAAGGCAAAACCTTAGCAAAGGAATTATTTCCTTCCATATTTAAAAATGTTGGAGGAGGTAGCTAGGCAGACATGAGCAGGGCAGGAGAGGGCTCCTTCCTACCCCAGGGATGTCAGGCAACTGTCAAGTGATGGTCAGGCAGTTGTTAAGCTGTCTCTCTAAAATAATAATTCAGGAGGTCGAGGTGGGTGGATCACTTGAGATCAGGAGTTTGAGACCAGGTTGGCCAACATGGCGAAACCCCGTCTCTACTAAAAATACAAAAATTAACCAAGTGTGGCGGCATATGCCTGTAGTCCCAGCTACTTAGGAGGCTGAGGCAGGAGAATTCCTTGAACCCAGGAAGCGGAGGCTGCAGTGAGCTGAGACACCACTGCACTCCAGCCGGGGTGATAGAGTGAGACTCTAAAAATAAATAAATAAATAAATAAATAATGGAGAATTTGAGAAGGAAGGAAGGAAGGGTAAGAAGAAAGAAAAGAAAGAAAGAAAGAAAGAAAGAAAGAGAAAGAAAGAAAGAAAGAAAGAAAGAAAGAAAGAAAGAAAGAAAGAAAGAAAGAAAGAAAGGAAGAGAAAGAAAGAGAAAGAAGGAAGGAAGGAAGGAAGGAAGGAAGGAAGGAAGGAAGGAAGGAAAGAAAGAAAGAAAGAAAGAAAGAAAGAAAGAAAGAAAGAAAGAAAGAGAAAAGAAGCAGTTTTATCACTTCAATAAATAAAATAAATAATAATATAGTAATTTGTTGCAGTCAGTACCAAGGAAAGGCAGTATCCCGATAGACAGAAAACACCTGAAGTTGGTGATCAGCAGCTTCCCAGTAAGATCCCAGGCATGGGATAGTGGGCTCAAGCATGTGCACTAAGAGGCAAAATGGCAGAGTCTAGCTGGTATATGACCTTCCTTGAGGAACATTTGACTCAACAAAAATCCTCAAACGAGCATTCATACAACTCTACTAAACACATATGCATGTAACCCCTCCCAAGTGCTGAAAGGCCACTGTGGGCGAGGACAGCCAACCCCAAGGAAAAATCAAGGGAGGAGAGACACAAACCCCAGAACCATGCCAGTGCAGAAGACCCCAAGTCAAAGGTCTGATAGGGCACTTGGTTTTCTCAAGTTGCTCCCTTGTCCCTCTTCCAAATTCACTTCCTTTCATTACTGCTCTGAAACTTTTTAATAAACTTTCACTCCTGTTCTAAAACTTGCCTCAGTCTCTCACTGTCACTCTCCCTTATGCCGCTCAGCCAAATTCTTTTCTCTGAGGAGGCAAGAAATGGGTTGCTACAGACCTGTTAGGATTTGCCGCTACTAACAAAAAGTGCAATTCTCACCAGTGAAACTCTGCCATAATTTTCATTAAGTCACATGCAGGACAAATGCAACTGAAATATCAGGGATCATGATATTTTTATACTTCTCTCCTTGCACAGTATCTGACCTGTTGATAACTGTTCTTTGTTTTTGGGGGGTTTTTTGTTTGTTTTACTGTTTTTTTAGAGATAGGGTCATGCTATGTTGCCAGGCTGGTCTCAAAGTCTGCTAGGACTACAGGCATAAATCACTGTAACCAGCCCATGTTGATAACTTTTTATAAGACAAACTCATCTTCTGGTGAAAGCCAGTGAATGACAAATATTTATCTGACAGTTTAAGTTTATATGTGAAGATGCTATGTTTCCACAATCAAGTTTTATGTGATTTTTGTGTTTAAAAGTTTTCAATTAAAAAATCTTGAAAACTGAAGAGATTCTCTCCTTCAGCACATAAAACTGGGGTTTCCAGCATTTTATACAGGTTCTGCTTGAATTCCTACATCTCCTATGCTAATTAAGAGTGCTCTCCCTCTCCCATCTGTGCAGACTTCTAAATCTCTAGAGAGATCACCAGGTAGAATGTCAGCACAGCTATCCTCCAAGTCTAAGATTGGTTGTCACTTACTGAATGAGGCTCCAGAGAGCAACAGAGACTGAGTAAGGCACTCCGTTGTAAAATAGGCACATTACAAGGTCAGAGAAAGCTGTCAGTAAAAATATGTGTGATCGGAAGGGCCTCAAAATGCCTTACAACAACTTGATGCTCATCTGAGCTTTAAGCAGGCGTGATGGAAACGCTAAGGGGATCTTGGTTAGAAAAAGTTGAAAAAAAAACTGATCTAACGGAAAACCCAGCATTTTTGACCCCCAATTCACTCCTGCCTTCTGGAAACTTTAGAAACTTAGGCTCGTCTCTCATCTTAGGCTCCCAACGCTAGATTAACTTCATTTCCTGATGATCTTCAGGGTGTTACTGGAACTGAAGTCATGAGTTGGATCTTCAAACAAGCCAATTCATTTAGATGTTTTTTGTGATGGTTAATACTGAGTGTCAACTTGATTGCATTGAAGGATGCAAAATATTAATCCTGGGTGTGCCTGTGAGGGTGTTGCCAGAGGAGATTAACATTTAAGTCAGTGATTTGGGGAAGGCAGATCCACTCTTAATCTGGGTGGGCACAATCTAACCTGCTGCCAACAAATATAAGGAGGCAGGCAAACATGAAAAAGTGAGACTGGCTTAGCCTCTCAGCCTACATCTTTCTCCTATGCTGGATGCTTTCCTGCCCTGGAACATCAGACTCCAAGTTCTTCAGTTTTGGGACTCAAACTGGCTCTCCTTGCTCCTCAGCTTGCAGATGGCCTATTGTGGGACCTTGTGATTGTGTGAGTTAATACTTAATAAACTCCCCTTTATATATACATATATATATACACACACACGCATATATATATGGATATATATGTGTATATGTGTGTGTGTGTATATATATCTTATTAGTTCTATCCCTCTAGAGAACCATGACTAATACATTTCTTTAGTCACAGACTGCCCCTCCACCCTAATATCTCATACAACATGCAAGGGCTTAACAGAAATGAGTATTAGGAGAGATAAATAAATAAATAAATGAGTATTAGGAGAGAGAAATAAATAAAGTATATTCACCATCTTCATGTACAATGGATAGCACTTCATTGTAGAGAAAGACACAGAAATGAGAAAAACTGAAAGAATCTTCAAAAACACATGGTGTAGTCTTCATTATCAGGCAGCCAACATTTAGAGGTCCAGATCAGGCATTTATCAGCCCACAGCTAGGGGGTAGATGGGTCAGATAGTTTGGCGATCCCAATTCACCCTTAGTTGGAAGGATTTGATTGTCTAACCCCCCACCCCCCCCCCCCCCCCCCCCCCCCCCCCCCCCCCCCCCCCCCCCCCCCCCTTCAGCGTTAGTAACTCATAAACATTTAAAGGACCTTCTTTTTTCAAACATGTTTGCTCATTTTTAACCCAGATATAGCAGCACAAAAGAGGTCTAGCAGCTAGCAGTAAAAGTCTAGGATTCTGGAAAATCACCGAAACTCTTTGGATCTCAGTTCTCTACCCATAAAGTGGCAGGGTTAGAGTACATGAAGTCAGAATTTCTTCTAGCTAAAGTATGTTTGGTATCTACGACTCTATAAGGAAAGCCTTGGTATAAGGCATCAAAGGCAAGTGAATAGGGTTCTACAACCCACCCAAGTGCGAGGCTAGGAATACATGCCCCATGGGAAGACCCAGGCTGGGAGGCACCAGGGAGCAGAAGATCAATAGACTTGAATTCAAACTTTACCTAGATGATAAATCAACAGAGACAACTTATTGATGAAGGTCAGGCAATAGAATGTTCTAGAGTGGGGAAACCTTACATAAGAGACCTAATGTTCAAGCCTCAACTTAGTCATTCACTAATAGGGTGGCCTCGGACAGGCCACTTAACTCTTCTGAGCCACAGTTTCCCCCATGGGTGTATTACTATCTGCTCCACATATAGACAACTCAGTATTTGTACTGTTGGAGCTCAGAAACTGATACCTCAAAATATGGTGCTTTAATATACTGAACTAAAGAAGCCTCAAGGTCTCTCTGATTTTCCCCCACCTCCCAACCTCACTGTCTCACCCAAAGCATAAGATGAAGCTAAAGTTCCTTTATCTGCCTAAGATCCAGACCCACCAAGAAGAATGATTGTTTTTTTCTTCCCCTCCCTGTGAGACCAAGAATATAACCACACCTGAACAGACCCTGTCACAAGATAATGTCACAGTACTTTGGGAGGCCAGGATGGGAGGATCACATTAGCCCAGGAGTTTGAGACCAACCTGGGCAACATAGTGAGACTCTGTCTCTACAAAAATAAAATAAAAAGATAATATCTATCTGTCAGATCATTCCAATTCCAAAGATGACTATTTACAAATTGATCTCTCTTCCCAGATACACTTATTCTCCCTAGTAATCCCCTCAACAGAACTCCTCTTCTCTGTGCCCCACCTTGCCACATAATATGTTTTGCCAGGATGGTACATGAGCTTCTGAACCCCAATGGGGAATGGGTAATCACTTTCCTTGTGTACATGTTAATAAATCCGTATGCCTTTTCTCCAGTTAGTCTGCCTTTTGTGAGTTGATTTTCCAGTGAATCTTCCAAGGGGAAGTTCCCCTTGGCCCCTACAGTATCAAATAAGAAAATGTGCACACAGCAAAGAAAACAATCAACAAAGTGAAGCTACAACCTGTTCAAGGCCGGGCACGGTGGCTCATGCCTGTAATCCCAGCATTTTGGGAGGCTAAGGTGAGAGGATTGCTTGAGCCCAGGAGTTCAAGACCAGCCTGGGCAACATAGCAAGACTCTCATCTCAAAAAAATAAATAAATAAAAGAAAAAAGAGAAGATACGACCTGTTGAATGGGAGAAAATATCAGCAAACTATTTATCCAGCAAGGGACTAATATTCAGAATACCAAGGAACTCACTCAAACAACTTAACAGTAAAAAATCAAATAATCTCATTCAAAATGAGCAAAGGACATGAATAGACATTCTCAAAAGACATACAAATGACCAATAGATATATTAAAAAATACACAGCATCACTAACTTGCATTGGGGAAATACAAATCAAAACACAATGAAAGTGAAGAAAAAAAACTGCAATGAAATATCATCTCATGCCAGTTAGAATGACTATTATTTAAAAAACAAAATAACAGATGCTGGTGAGGAGGTGGAGAAAAGGGAACACACACACTGTTGGTGGAAATGTAAATTAGTATGGCCACCGTGGAAAATAGTATGAAGATTTCTTTAAAACTAGAAATAGAACTGCCACATGCTCCCACATTCCCACTATTAGGTACTTATCCGAAGGAAAAGAAATCAGTATATATAAGGAATACCTGTGCTTGCATGTTTACTGTAGCACTATCCACAATAGCAAAGACATGGAATCAACCTAAGTGTCCATCAGTGGACAAATGGATGAAGAAAATGTGGTGTATGTACACAATGGAATATCATTTGGCCATAAAAAAAATGAAATCTCGTCATTTGCAGCAATATGGATGGAACTGAAGGTAATTATGTTAAGTAAAATAAGCCAGGCACAGAAAGACAAATATCACAAGTTCTCACTCATATGTGGAAGCTAAAAGGTTGATCTCATGGAGGTAGAGAATAGAATGATAGATACCAGTAACTGGGAAGGGTGTGTGTATTGGGAGGATGAAGAAAGATTGGTCAGTGGATACAAACATACAAACATACAGTTAGATAGGAGGAAGAGTTCTCTTTCTTTCTTAATTTTTTTTTGAGACCAAGGTCTCACTCTGTTACTCAGGCTGAAGTGCAGTTGCATAATCATGGCTCACTGCAGCCTCGACTTCCCAGTCTCAAGCTATCCTCCCGCCTCAGCCTCCCAGATAACTGTGACTACAAGCATGTGCCACCATGCCCTGCTTAGTTTTTTAAAATTTTGTTGCGACGAGGTCCCACTGTGTTGAAGCTGGTCTTGATCTCCTGGGTTCAAGTGATTCTCCCACCTCAGTGTCTCCCAAAGTGCTGAGATTACAGGCATGAGCCACCACGCCTGGCCTAGAAAGAATAAGTCTTATATTCAATAGCAGAGTAGAGTGATTACAGTTAATAACACTGTATTATATATTTCAAAATAGCTATAAGAGAGGACTTGAAATGTTCCCACCACATAGAAATGATAAATACTGGAAGTGATGGATACCCTAAGTAACCCTGACTTGATCCTCACACATTCTATGGATGTAACAAATTATCATATGTAATCCATAAATATGTACAAATATTATACATCAGTAAAAAAGAAAAAATGTGCACAAGCACACTCAATAAATTATAAAACTTCTGAGTTATAAAACTTCTGAGCCAGAGCTCAGAAGTTCCATGCGAACAGGCATTTATGATTTAGAAGGGTATTTTCCTTCTCAAAATAGAGCAAAATTGAAAGAAAAGGCTAGGAAAAGACTTTTGAGAAAACAGCATTCTACTTTGCCCATTCTTTAGCCATAGACACTGAGTGTGAATGTAAGTAACTTCTCTAGTCTTTCCAAGAGAAAGAGGGACTGCCTTTCCATGGAAACGTCTGAATAATAAAAGATTGCTAAACCTGAATCTTTGTCACACTTACTCAAAGCCCAAGACCATGCAATGACATTCAGATAAGCAAAAGAATCTCTGAGTCTCTCTTTTATACCAGGAGACAAGACACAAGCTATAGGGCAGGAAAAGAGGCCAGGTCTCAGCAGCTGAATTAGCCAATGTATGTGAGTTATTGTGAAAAAAGAGACACAGCAACCAGGAAAGAGATTTGGCCACAGGCAAATTTCCGCTATTTACTGGGGAGAAGGGGAGGGGGGAGGAACCAGGTTGGCTAGGAAGAAAAGTGTTAAGAAACAAAGCTATTTTGACCTAAGGACAAATGTGTGAACTCAGTGCTATACAATGTGAGAAGAAAACTAGTTCTGAGCAGTCTAAGCTTTGTGCCATACACAAAAGTGATCAGGCCCAGAAAGACATGAGTAGAGGACTTCAGTGACATACCATACCACCCTTGCCCTGGGGCACTTGTTTAAAGTCACTTTGGACCATGGTTCCTGCCTGTAATCCCAGATAGTAATACACCCATTGGGGAAACTGTGGCTCAGAAGAGTTAAGTGGCCTGTCCAAGGCCACCCTTCTACTGAATGGCTAAGTTGAGGCTTGAACTTTAGGTCTCTTATGTAAGGTTTCCCCACTCTAGAACATTCTATTGCCTGACCTTCATCAATAAGTTGTCTCTGTTGATTTATCATCTAGGTAAAGTTTGAATTCAAGTCTATTGATCTTCTGCTCCCTGGTGCCTCCCAGCCTGGGTCTTCCCATGGGGCATGTATTCCTAGCCTCGCACTTGGGTGGGTTGTAGAACCCTATTCACTTGCCTTTGATGCCTTATACCAAGGCTTTCTTTATAGAATCATAGATACCAAACATACTTTAGCTAGAAGAAATTCTGACTTCATGTACTCTAACCCTGCCACTTTATGGATAGGGAACTGAGATCCAAAAGTTTCGGTGATTTTCCAAATGTGTTCATCTTGTTAGTGATAACTGTTCACAGCCTAGACTTTTACTGCTAGACTCTTTGNTCAAATAAGAAAATGTGCACACAGCAAAGAAAACAATCAACAAAGTGAAGCTACAACCTGTTCAAGGCCGGGCACGGTGGCTCATGCCTGTAATCCCAGCATTTTGGGAGGCTAAGGTGAGAGGATTGCTTGAGCCCAGGAGTTCAAGACCAGCCTGGGCAACATAGCAAGACTCTCATCTCAAAAAAATAAATAAATAAAAGAAAAAAGAGAAGATACGACCTGTTGAATGGGAGAAAATATCAGCAAACTATTTATCCAGCAAGGGACTAATATTCAGAATACCAAGGAACTCACTCAAACAACTTAACAGTAAAAAATCAAATAATCTCATTCAAAATGAGCAAAGGACATGAATAGACATTCTCAAAAGACATACAAATGACCAATAGATATATTAAAAAATACACAGCATCACTAACTTGCATTGGGGAAATACAAATCAAAACACAATGAAAGTGAAGAAAAAAAACTGCAATGAAATATCATCTCATGCCAGTTAGAATGACTATTATTTAAAAAACAAAAATAACAGATGCTGGTGAGGAGGTGGAGAAAAGGGAACACACACACTGTTGGTGGAAATGTAAATTAGTATGGCCACCGTGGAAAATAGTATGAAGATTTCTTTAAAAACTAGAAATAGAACTGCCACATGCTCCCACATTCCCACTATTAGGTACTTATCCGAAGGAAAAGAAATCAGTATATATAAGGAATACCTGTGCTTGCATGTTTACTGTAGCACTATCCACAATAGCAAAGACATGGAATCAACCTAAGTGTCCATCAGTGGACAAATGGATGAAGAAAATGTGGTGTATGTACACAATGGAATATCATTTGGCCATAAAAAAAATGAAATCTCGTCATTTGCAGCAATATGGATGGAACTGAAGGTAATTATGTTAAGTAAAATAAGCCAGGCACAGAAAGACAAATATCACAAGTTCTCACTCATATGTGGAAGCTAAAAAGGTTGATCTCATGGAGGTAGAGAATAGAATGATAGATACCAGTAACTGGGAAGGGTGTGTGTATTGGGAGGATGAAGAAAGATTGGTCAGTGGATACAAACATACAAACATACAGTTAGATAGGAGGAAGAGTTCTCTTTCTTTCTTAATTTTTTTTTGAGACCAAGGTCTCACTCTGTTACTCAGGCTGAAGTGCAGTTGCATAATCATGGCTCACTGCAGCCTCGACTTCCCAGTCTCAAGCTATCCTCCCGCCTCAGCCTCCCAGATAACTGTGACTACAAGCATGTGCCACCATGCCCTGCTTAGTTTTTTAAAAATTTTTGTTGCGACGAGGTCCCACTGTGTTGAAGCTGGTCTTGATCTCCTGGGTTCAAGTGATTCTCCCACCTCAGTGTCTCCCAAAGTGCTGAGATTACAGGCATGAGCCACCACGCCTGGCCTAGAAAGAATAAGTCTTATATTCAATAGCAGAGTAGAGTGATTACAGTTAATAACACTGTATTATATATTTCAAAATAGCTATAAGAGAGGACTTGAAATGTTCCCACCACATAGAAATGATAAATACTGGAAGTGATGGATACCCTAAGTAACCCTGACTTGATCCTCACACATTCTATGGATGTAACAAATTATCATATGTAATCCATAAATATGTACAAATATTATACATCAGTAAAAAAGAAAAAATGTGCACAAGCACACTCAATAAATTATAAAACTTCTGAGTTATAAAACTTCTGAGCCAGAGCTCAGAAGTTCCATGCGAACAGGCATTTATGATTTAGAAGGGTATTTTCCTTCTCAAAATAGAGCAAAAATTGAAAGAAAAAGGCTAGGAAAAGACTTTTGAGAAAACAGCATTCTACTTTGCCCATTCTTTAGCCATAGACACTGAGTGTGAATGTAAGTAACTTCTCTAGTCTTTCCAAGAGAAAGAGGGACTGCCTTTCCATGGAAACGTCTGAATAATAAAAAGATTGCTAAACCTGAATCTTTGTCACACTTACTCAAAGCCCAAGACCATGCAATGACATTCAGATAAGCAAAAGAATCTCTGAGTCTCTCTTTTATACCAGGAGACAAGACACAAGCTATAGGGCAGGAAAAGAGGCCAGGTCTCAGCAGCTGAATTAGCCAATGTATGTGAGTTATTGTGAAAAAAGAGACACAGCAACCAGGAAAGAGATTTGGCCACAGGCAAATTTCCGCTATTTACTGGGGAGAAGGGGGAGGGGGGAGGAACCAGGTTGGCTAGGAAGAAAAGTGTTAAGAAACAAAGCTATTTTGACCTAAGGACAAATGTGTGAACTCAGTGCTATACAATGTGAGAAGAAAACTAGTTCTGAGCAGTCTAAGCTTTGTGCCATACACAAAAGTGATCAGGCCCAGAAAGACATGAGTAGAGGACTTCAGTGACATACCATACCACCCTTGCCCTGGGGGCACTTGTTTAAAGTCACTTTGGACCATGGTTCCTGCCTGTAATCCCAGATAGTAATACACCCATTGGGGAAACTGTGGCTCAGAAGAGTTAAGTGGCCTGTCCAAGGCCACCCTTCTACTGAATGGCTAAGTTGAGGCTTGAACTTTAGGTCTCTTATGTAAGGTTTCCCCACTCTAGAACATTCTATTGCCTGACCTTCATCAATAAGTTGTCTCTGTTGATTTATCATCTAGGTAAAGTTTGAATTCAAGTCTATTGATCTTCTGCTCCCTGGTGCCTCCCAGCCTGGGTCTTCCCATGGGGCATGTATTCCTAGCCTCGCACTTGGGTGGGTTGTAGAACCCTATTCACTTGCCTTTGATGCCTTATACCAAGGCTTTCTTTATAGAATCATAGATACCAAACATACTTTAGCTAGAAGAAATTCTGACTTCATGTACTCTAACCCTGCCACTTTATGGATAGGGAACTGAGATCCAAAAAGTTTCGGTGATTTTCCAAATGTGTTCATCTTGTTAGTGATAACTGTTCACAGCCTAGACTTTTTACTGCTAGACTCTTTGTGCTGCTATATCTGGGTTAAAATGAGCACATGTTTGAAAAGAGAAGGTCTTTAAATTGTTATGAGTTACTAACGCTGATGTATGAGTTAGACAGTCACACCCTTCCAACTAAGGGTGAATTGGGATTGCCAAACTATCTGACCCATCTACCCCTTAACTCTGGGCTGGTAAATGCCTGATCTGGACCTCTAAATGTTAACTGCCCAATAACGAAAATCCCGGTATTTTCGGAGGCCAAAGGGGAAGATCACTAGAACCCAGGATTTTGAGACTGGCCTGGGCAACATGATGAAAACTTGTCTCCAAAAGATATACAAAAAATTCCAGGCATGGTGAAGCACACCTGTGGTCCCAGCTACTCAGGAGGCTGAGACAGGAGGATCGCTTGAGCCCGGGAGGTGGAGGTTGCAATGAGCTGAGACTGCAACATTGCACTCCAGCCTGAGCAACAGAGCGAGACCCTGCTTCTAAAAAATAAGAAAAATAAAATCACTTTGTTCCTGCCTAGCTGCCTCACCCATTACCTTCAAGCACAAAAAACAACGTACATTGCTGCCAACGAATAGCTTGTTATTTCAATGTAAATTATCGATAAACAATTTAGGAACTGCCTCTTCTTTTTTCCTTTAAAAACCCACCTGTAACTGCTGCTAATCAGAGTGTATATTCAGAGCAACTTGAATCTGTGCTCCTGGGGGCCATTCTCAAAATTTAGGTTAAAATAAACTCTATACTTGATCATATTTTCTGAATCTCATTATTTAATTTTGACCAATATAATTGGATACAGGTGTGTTAACCTATAAATGAGAGAGGAGAAGAGCCTAATCATTTTTTAAAAAATAAATTCAACCAAGTTCGTTTGGTTCAATCCACTGTCCATGAATTCTCAAAATAGCATAAGAACAGCAAGAGTACATTGAGTAATAATTTATTTTATTTACTTACTTTTATCTTTTTTTAATCTTTTTTTTTAATTTAGAGACTGGAACTTGCTATATTGCCCAAGCTGGTCTCAAACTCCAGGCCTCAAGCATTGCTCCCATCCAAAGTGGTAAGTGGTAGGATTACAGGCATGAGCTATTAAGCCTGGTCTTTTTTGTTTGTTTGTTTGTTTGTTTGTTTTGTTTTTTGTTTTGTTTTGTTTTTTTTTTTTTTTTTTGAGAGGTTCTGGTTCTGTTACCCAGACTGGAGTGCAGTGGTGCAATCGTAGCTCACTTCAGTCTCAAACTCCTGGGATCAAGTGATTCTTCCACACAGCCTCCTGAGTAGCTGGGACTACAAGCACACACCACCACCACATCCAGCTAATTTTAAAAACTATTTTTATAGAGATGGGGTCTCACTATGTAACCCAGACTGGTCTAGAACACTTGGGCTCAAGTGAACCACCCACCTCACCTCCTAAAGTGCTGGGATTACAGGCGTGAGCTGCCGCACCTGGCCAAGTGATAATTTAATTTCAAGCATGTTCAAGTTGTAAATAATGTCAGTAATGTGAGTGGGGGAAACCTGATAGCAAGAGGAATCTGAGTGGGGATCTAGAGTTAGATCAAGGCTGGAAAGATGGGTCCTCAACATATTGCAGAGTAGCAGTTGAAGATACTTGAGGCTAGGGAACTTCCTGAGAGAGTCTCTAGAATGAACCCTGAAAATTTGAGACAGGTCTCAGTTTATTTTGCCAAGGTTGAGGATGCATGCCCGTGACACAGCCTCAGGAAGTCTTGAAGACATCTGCCCAATGTCGTCAGGGCACAGCGTGGTTTTATAGATTTTATTTTTTAATTTATTATTATTATTATTATTACTACTGAGATGGAGTCACGCTCTGTCGCCCAGACTGGAGTGCAGTGGTGTGATCTCGGCTCCTTGCAACCTCTGCCTCCCAGGTTCGAGCAATTCTCCTGCCCCAACCTCCCTAGTAGCTGGGATTATAGGTGCATGCCAGCAACACCCAGTTAATTTTTGTATTTTTAGTACAGACGGGTTTCGCCATGTTGGCCAGGCTAGTCTCAAACTCCTAACCTCAGGTGATCTGCCCGCCTCAGCCTCCCAAAGTGCTGGGATTACAGGCTTGAGCCACTGCGCCCAGCCAGTTTTATACATTTTAGGGAGACATGAGATATCAATTAAAATGTGTGAGAACAGCCAGGCGCAGTGGCTAACGCCTGTAATCCCAGCATTTTGGAAGGCCAAGGTGGGTGGATTACCTGCGGCTGGGAGTTCGACATCAGCCTGACCAACATGGAGAAACCCCGTCTCCACTAAAAATACAAAATTAGCCAGGCGTGGTAGCGCATGCCTGTAATCCCAGCTACTCCAGAGGCTGAGGCAGGAGAATCGCTTGAATCCGGGAAGTGGAGGTTGCAGTGAGCCGAGATCACGTCATTGCACTCAGCCTGGGAAACGAGCAAAACTCCATCTCAAAAAAAAAAAACAAAAAAAACAGAAATAAATACATATATATGTATATATATGCATATTATATTTATATATTTCATTTATATATAAAGTATAGATATGTAAGAAGTACATTGGTTAGGTCCGAAAGGCGGAACAACTTGAAGCAAAGGCAGGAAGGCTCAAACTGGAGAGGGCGCTTCCAGGTCACAGATAGGTGGCAGACAAGCTGTTGTGTTGTTCTGAGTCGCTGATCAGTCTTTTCAAAGGAGGCCATCAGATATGCATTTATCACAGTCAGCAGAGGAATAACTTTAAATAGACTGGGAGGCAGGTTTGCCATAAGCAGTTTCCAGCTTGAGTTTTCCTCTTAGCTTAGTGATTGTGGGGGCCCAAGATATTTTCCTTTCACACTAGGGACAGCAACACAGGGTGCCAAGAACTAAATCAAATAAGAGCCCATAGTTAAAAGAAAAAGTTTGAGAGAGATGGAGTACAAGTCACCAGGGTGGAAGAGGCTGAAAGCCCTGGGGCTTGAAGCCTACAGAAGGGATCATTTGGGGATGGAGGTTATGATTGATATTGAAAGGAATGCTGAATCCAGAAAGATTAGCATGAGAAAGATCCTAGATTTGGCCGAAATGGAGCCTTTCAGAGCAGTCTGAACAGAGTGCAATGAACAAAACAGGCAGGAAGTTTGCCAGGCTAAATCAGTTCCGGATCCTTTAATAGAGTGTGTGAATTTCCCAAGCTTCCTCCTTTTTCATCTTTCTTCCTCCTTTGGCTTTTTTTCCTGTGTCCACTGGAAGGTTCAATGCATAAGGGAAGATAAAACTAATTGCGAAATCTATTAGATGATTAGGGAAGAAATTACTCAAACGCTAAAGTTGGAATGAACATTTATAGATTGTGTGGATGTGTTCTTCATTCCTGCTTTATCATTACCACCACTCATTCTGAGTTGATTGCATTAAACCTTAATAATTTATAATGTCTGTATGCCTTCACCTAAAAAGAAGAGTGTGATATGTAAGCCTCTAACTGCTGCCTGAGCTCCAGCTACTACCCTATTGTACTGATAACGTAAAGGAAAATTTAAATATCTCAGGACTCCCAAACCCCTTATGTCAAAGATGTTAAGCATAGAGGTTGAGTCATGCAACATCCTTTTTCAAATGAATAGCTGTTACTGGCATGCATTACCCAGACCCCCACAGAAAGGCAAAAGGCCTCAGGCATCTTTCAAGACTGTTCCCACAGATCATTTGAAGTAAATTCTTTGCTGGCCTCCCATAACCATGGACATGCCAATTATACTTTAGGTCTGCAGTCTAAGTCTGGCTCCTAAACCTGAAGTCTGTTTGATTCCATACCAATAACGTCATTACAAGCTTTTTTTCCCCAGGTACAGAACAAAGACTAGATCAATCATACCTCCACTTACCCAAAGACCTCTGCATAATTGAGTTTTCCTTTACTCCCTGTTTTTTTTTTTTTTTAATTCTATTATTCATCTTGTCTTATGTAAAATGTAGATTTCTGGACATTGACTAAAGTCTCACAAGAATGTAACCATTCCTCTTACTACCTACCCGCCCCTCTCCCTATAAGCCTTCCCCTTTTCAGGCTGGAGAGGAGTGGCATGATCATAGCTCACTACAGCCTTAACTTCTGCGACTCAAGTGATCCTCCCACCTAAGCCTCCCAAGTAGCTGGGATCACAGGCACGCACCACCACACCTGGCAATTTTTTTCATTTTTTGGAGAAATGGTGGCAGGGTGGGGGGCTGAGGAAAGGGAGGCAGGCAGGGCTGAATTTTGCTGTGTTACTCAGGCTGGTCTCAAACTCCTGGTCTCAAGTGATCCTCCTGCCTCAGCCTCCAAAAGTACTAGGATTACGGGCATGAGACACTGCATCTAGCCTCCTTCCCTCTTTAAGGAAATGTGTAAATACTAAACCTTCTAAAAGTCTCTTCAGAAAAACAGCCACAAGGCTGAGTATGGTGGCTCACGCCTGTAATGCCAGCACTTTGGGAGGCTGAGGCCAGTGGATCACTTGAGTCCAGGAGTTTAAGACCAGCCTGGGCATATGGCGAGACCCTGTCTCTACAGAAAATAACACAAGAAAACTAGTCAGGCTTGGTCGCATGTGCCTGTAGTCCCAGGTACTCAGAAGGCTGAGGCGGGAGGATCACTTGAGCCCAGGAGCTGCAGGTTACCGTGAACTGGGATCCCACCACTGCCTCCAGCTTTGGCGAAAGAGCCAGATGCTATAAAAGAAAAGAAGAAAAGAAGAAGAAGAAGAAGAGGAAGAGGAAGAGGAAGAAGAAGGGGAAGAAGAAGAGGAGGAGGAGGAGGAGGAGGGGAGAAGAAGGAGGAGGAGGAGGAAAGAAAAGAAAGAAGAAAAGGCGAAGCGAAGGAAGGAAGGAAGAAGGAAAGGAAGGAAGGAAGGAAGGAAGGAAGGAAGGAAGGAAGGAAAAAGAAAGAAAGAAAGAAAGAAAGAAAGAAAGAAAGAAAGAAAGAAAGAAAGAAAGAGAAAGAAAGAAAGAAAGAAAGAAAGAAAGAAAGAAAGAAAAAGAAAAAGAGAAAGAAAAAGAAAGAGAAAGAAAGAAAGGAAGGAAGGAAGGAAGGAAGGAAGGAAGGAAGGAAGGAAGGAAGGAAGGAAGGAAGGAAAGACAGCCACAGATGTGTTTATGGCTCAAGTTTTTCCCAGAAACGCCCTAAAGCTGGCCTAATAAACCTCGATTCATTGAGCCCCTTGCCTCAGTCACTCATTTCAGTTATCATAATATTTTCTCAAAGCCACTGCATCTTTTTGCTTTTTGTTGAGCATTATGTCATGTGCTTCTAGGGACACAAAAGGAAATAAGTGAAATAAGAAGAAAAGAAGAAATTTCCTTTTCCTCCTATTCAATTAGTAGAAAGAAGATGTTAAAAGATTTAACATCATGCTTTGCCCACAAAACTCAGGAAAGTGCCATTTTATTAGGTGAAATACAAATGTATGAAAACTCTCCCTATCAGCAGACATCCAAAATGCTCCATTTCCCTGGGAAAGCTTTTCCTCCCCAAGTCACCTCACTTCCCACCATTTCTCTATGCTGATCAGAGAAGTCTCAGGGGCCTCAACCTATCAACCAGCCTTCTTTCCTCTGCCAATCTGACCCAATTATGCACTCACTCTGTCTCTAAAATTACTCACATTGACCCGGGTGTGCTGTGACTGCTGTAGGAGTTATTAAGAAATTATCTTAGGCAGATAGAGAGGAAAAGGGGTCCTTGGAACATTTTCTTCCCTTGTAAAGCAGCTCCAGAAACGTTTCTTGTCTAGCAGGAAAGCCTTGGCTCTTAGAACTGGGTTGGTAATCTTTGATATGCAAATGCGGGCCATTAGAAACTGGGTCCAACCAGCCTGGAAATTCCCACGACTGCCCTCTTGCCCTTGCCCAGATGTGTGCCTGGCAGCATGGGCACCCCTACATATCCCCAAGTGTGCAGAACATCATGGCGCCCTGTATTTGCATATTAAAAGACTAAGGTGGGAGGGCCAGTTTTTTTGCAGGCTTCATGAATGACATGCCTAGTCAAACCAATCCCCTGAGCCCTGTGCAAATCAGACACCGCCCCCTCCAGCCTCCTCATAAAACTGGCTGTTTTCCACCACACTCGGAGTCTCCTCTCGGCTTTGGAGCCGTCCTCCCTCTGTGTCTGTACACGGGAGATTCTTCTTTCTTTCGTCTCCCTTATCTCTTGCCTATTAAATGTTCTGCTTCTTAAAACCACTCCACATGTGTCCATATCGTTTTATCTAATTCACGTAAGTCAAGATCCCTGGTGTTCCTCCCCTCAGCGGAGCCATATCATGAGGACGTCACTGTCCTTTCATGTCCTGGTTTTGTGCTTTTCTTCCGTCTGTATATCCAGTAAATCATTATCACCAAAGATACTTACATCCTGTTTTCAACTGAAAATCTCATTCAAACACATTCTCTCATAGAGGCCCCAATGACTTTGGGGCATGTAAAGATATGAGGCTGCCCGTTTCACAAATGGAGAAACTAAGACATGAAGAAAACCCCATGTTCACGGGTTTAGCAACTGGCAGCATAAAGGTCTTCCCTCCGGGATCCAGGATTCTTCCTGGTATAGGAGTGACCAATATGCTGGAGCACGAATCCCAAGTACCATTACAGATGGCACCCGGGGAGAGCTCTGAGCCTACATTTTCCTACTGACTTTCATGGTTATCTCTCTTCTCCCCTCACCTGAAACTTTCCCCTTTTTTCTGAACAGAACAGAAGTTGTTACTCAACTTTTTTCTCCACCGTTACAGGCTCCTGGATCACGCTCTCTCTAACGTTTAGCATACTTATTCTCTACACTGTTCACCATGACAATCACATGTCACTTTGGGTCTTTTTTGTTGTTGTTGCTCTTTTTTGAGACAGGGTTTCACTCTGTCACCCAGCCTGGCATGCAGTGGTGCAATCTCCTCTTCCTGGCTTCAAGCAATCCTCCTACACGCCATCACACCCAGCTAATTTTAATACTTTTTGTAGAGACAGGGTTTCACCGTGTTGCCCAGGCTGGTCTCAAACTCCTGACCTCAGGTGATCCACCCGCCTTGGCCTCCCAAAGTGCTGGGATTACAGGCGTGAGCCACCGCACCCGGTCGGTTCTTTTATTTACTGTTTCATGTGTGTGTTTTGTTGTCACTGTAAATTAGCAAGATATTTGTAGTAACTATTATTTTCTAGTATTCATTTTATATTCTTCATAATGCCTAATACAGAGAAAATTTTACACAAATATTTGCTGAATCGGGATGAATGTCTCAGGGGACTGAACAGAAATTCTAGGCTTAAGACATTATCTTTCTTACAGTCAGATAACTCAAAAATTTTACATGCGTGATGATATGACAAGCTTAAAATCACATGGAGATCAGAGCCCTACTAGTCTCCAGGACCATGAAACACCAAAATAAAATTGCAAAAAACAATGCAAGCCAATTGAGAATAATCCACTTTCTCATCTCTCATATGGATTATGAGAATAATCCATAGCTGCTGCCACCTGCTATGACACCTCCCAAAACATGCCTCAACCACTTTTTGTTCTTTCATTAACTTCTGCTTTCTTTTGTTTTACATGACTGCTCACCATTTTTTGGTTGAAAATGTCTTAGATTTGTCAATTCTTCAGTATTTAATAATTCTGAATATCTGAGCTTTCCTATGGGCAGTTATCATGAAGAAAGAAATCTCTTCATCTATCCATTCAAAAACTTTGGCTACTGTACCCCATATGGTAAATCTTTGTATCTAAAATATACGATGTGTTAGGAATATGACTTTAATATATTAAAATACACTTGTATCTCTTTTTTTGTAAATACACACTTCTTTTGTGAGATGGGGTCTCACTCTGTCACCCAGGTTGGAGTGTAGTGGTGCCAAGTAATCCTCCCAATTCAGCCTCCCAAGTAGCTGAAACCACAGGCATGCGCCACCACGCTTGGCTAATTTTTTGTATACTTTTTGGTAGAGACAGGGTTCCACCATGTTTCCCAGGCTGGTGTCAAACTCCTGAGCTCATGCCCTCTGCCCACCTCAGTGTCCCAAAGTGCTGGGATTACAGGTGTGAGCCACTGCACCTGGCCTCACATGTACATTTTAAAAGCAAAACATTGAAAATTTTACATCAAAATGTTAACTATAATTATTTCAAGGTTATTGGATCATGAAAAGTATTTATCTTTTCCTTGCTTATCTGTGTCATTGGCAATAAAATGCATTCTATGTGTACTAAGGAAAATAATTATTTTAAAATTTAAGCTCTAGATATCAAGAAAGTGGATAACACATTTTACTATGAGGTTGAATTCAAAGTGTTTGCCTAAAGAGATTATTTCTTCTCTCCTTTTTTCTAATTTAGCATATGCTAATCTTTTCTTTCATTCAAGAACTTTTTCTAGTTGTATAATAATTAGAAAGAATGCATGGACTATCTGTGTTAGTCCATTCTCATGCTGCTCTGAAGAAATACCTGAGACTCGGTAATGTATAAAGGAAAAAGGTTTAATTGACTCACAGTTCCGCATGGCCAGGGAGGCCTCAAGAAACTTACAATCATGGTGGAAGGGGAAGCAAACATGTCCTTCTTCACGCAGCGGCATGAGAGAGAAGTGCAGAGCAAAGCAGGGGAAAACCTCTTATAAAACCATCAGATCTCGTGAGAACTCACTCACTATCATGAGAACAACGTGAGGAACTGCCCCCATGGTCTAATCACCTCCCACAAGTTCCCTCCCCCAACACATGGGGATTACAATTCGGATTACAGTTTAAGATAAGATTTGGGTGGTCAGACTGTATCCCTATCCAAGCACATCCTCTCAAAACTCTGCCTTCCTATGTTTTAATCTCTGTTTTCTTCCCCTTTTCAATCTAAATTATTAGAAACAATGCTCCATCACCCTCAACCCCAACTCTCCTCAGCTTTGATCTGGAAGTGTCTTTGGGAATGAGATTTTCCTCAAGGTTCAGGCAAATCTGGGCTGAGCACTCCTAAAATCATTATTCACCCAAACAAGCTTGCTCTGGCCTCACTGGGGTTGGATTACACACATTCTCAGCTCCAGGAATGGAGACAAAGGTGGACAAGCACAAAACAACCTTATCCAAAAATAAGAAATTATGTAGCATCCTTTTCCTTATATTATAATACATTCCCTCAGGGCGGCTATATACTGGACTCTCAGGTCAAACACGCCTAGGCTCAAATTCGGACCCCAGAGTCAAACTATTGGGGTTGGAACACTGACTGTACTATTTCTGGGTGACCTCGAGCCAGGTTTGAAGTTCTCTGAACCTGTGTTTTCTCATCAGAAAAAGGGAAGTAGTTAATAATAACAGCACTTCCTAGAGCTATTTGATTTAAAAAAATAGATAATGAATGTAAGGCCTTTAACACGGTCCCTTGCAAACAGCAAGAGGACAGTATATATTACCTCCATGTGCCACACAGCCAGTGAGGCTGGGGAAGGCCTGCATGGCCTGTTGAAGGAGCTGCAATTATTAGTTGGTGCAAAAGTAGTTGCAGGTTTTGCCATTAAAAACTACTTTTCACCAACCTATAGAAAGAAGGAGTCCTCTTGGACTCTATTTTCTGCCTTCCTCTAAGGCTCACATCAGTGACTTCTACTGCCCAGAAAGTTCCAGGCATTGCCTAGAATGTTTCACGGGCCAGGAGCATCCATCCATTGGCAAAAGGCCACTTCCACAATGATAAGAAACGTGAGCTTGTGGGGAGTAAACAGTGGTTTGGTGCTCAATCCCTGAAGTCCACTGAGATTGACGGAGGAATCGCTTGCCAACTTGCTCCCAATGCACGGAACACAAAGAGGATGCAACGCAAGGTGGAAATTACTACACCCCATGTCTAGGACCCTGTGACTACAGCTAATGCCAACTTGAAAGCAAAGTCACTTCAAGGCAATCTGGAGTCGCTGAGCCTTCATTACTCAGCTCACTTACTGTGTTTTGGTGACTTGGTGTCTCTCTCCCCGTGCTGGTTTCTCAGCTCAGAATATCTGGGACTCCAGCGTTCCTCTCAAAGCAACTAATTTGTACATAACTTTGGAATGTTTGTGAATGTTCACAAAATAAAACTAGTACTCAAGTGCCTGGCTCAAACCTTGTTTGACAGTCCCTCCCTCAAGTCCCCATTACCTACGCAAAAGCTGCTCCAGTTGATTAATCAAGTTGAAAATCTAAGTGCAGAAAACGCTGGTAACTGTGTTCCAGAGTAAAATCCAGCTCTAACTGGAAAACTGTGACCGTATTTGACCAAGAGAGTTCAAGTTCAGACACTTCTCTTTGACAGACTGGCTATAACTGAGTCTAACCAAGAGACAATACTAATTCATACGATTCCAGGGGAATTTCAAAGGTGATCTTGTCTGTTTAATTGTAATGAAATACCTGGCACGTTATGTGGAAAATATTAAGTACTCAATAAGTATTTGGTGAATGTTGAATATTTGTAAGTGAGTCCTTATCATATTATATGGTTAGCATTCACAACCACTAGTAAGAACAACTCCTTGACTATTTTTTATCAGGATAGAAAAAGAGGTTGGGATTTGTGACTTAACAAGGAACCAGAAAATAAGGTCCTTAATATCATTTGGACCTTCAGGCTTTTAATTGGTGGAAAGAACAAAGTTGTTACAAATGACTTGCACTTCCAGTGAATAAATGCAATGTTCCTGCTGCAATCATTTAATCTGCTAGAATAGCAGGATCTTCAAACATGTTCAAGAAATTGTTGAGATTATATATATTCTCATCAGTCCATAAAACTATTACAGATTTACCCAATAGTGTGCTGTAGTCTGAGCTATTCAAACAGAATAATCATAAACAAGTAGCCTAAAACATATGGTTTTCATGTTTATAACTGTTTGCTTAGTTTTTCAAATAATTACTGATTTTCTCCTTAAAACATAACTTTGTATAAGTACAGCTTATCTTTGGATAAACTGTGACACTTTACATAGAATTATATTCTGTAGGAGTGAATAATGTTAAATTAAGTTTCCTGGGAAGTGTTTTGGTTGGTTTCATCTTTTTTCCTTTCTCAGAGGTTTGTATTATTCTATCTTATTATTATTATTATTATTATTATTGAAACAGGGTCATTGTCTGTCACCCTGGAAGGAATGCAGTGGTATGGTCATCGCTCACTGCAACCTCAGTATCCTGGTCTCAAGTGATCCTCCTGCCTCCATCTCCTGAGCAGCTGAGACTACAGGCATGCTCTCCCACACTTAGCTAATTTTTGTTTTGTTTTGTTTTGTTTTGTTTTTAGTATAGACAAGGTCTTGCTGTATGCTGCTTGGGCTGATCTCAAACTCCTGAGCTCAAGTGATCTTTTCACCTCAGCCTCCCAAAGTGGTGGGTCGAATTCCTGGTTTCAAGTGATCCTCACACCTCAGCCTCCCAAAGTGCTGGGATTACAGGCGTGAGCCACTGTGCCTGGCCTATTTTCCTGTTTTAGACTAAGGTTCAGTCTCTATTAATATATGTACATTTGCTTATAAGTAGTTAAATGTTCTATTCCTCTCTGGCATTAGAGATCAGTGCATAAAACTCCTAAGAATGCAGTCTCCTTCACAATAGTCAGGAAAAAAAGAACTTCTACCCTGCCCAAATTTGAAAAAATCTATCTGGTCACAGGTTTCTATTGCATGTTTAGAAAAGATTATATAAAATTAACAAGTCTAACAAAAATTAAATATGGATCAATTAAGAGAAGGAGAAAAAAGATATTTTTAGTTTTGCACAGATTAAATGAATTAGCTTCCTATAATGATATTTACCTGTTAAAAGAATGTTGTTCTGCTAGGGATAATCATGTAATAGGAATCAGGGCAATTCAAATTCTGCTGAAAAGGGGATTTAAGAGATTCTTAGGTCACAGAGAAACTCAAGAATATGCTGGAAATCATGGCTATTTATGCTGTCATTAAAGTACTTATGCAGGTACCAGCCTAAATTTATGGATCAAAGTGATCAACAATTACAGATGAACCACTAAAATGATATAACATCCATTTATTGAGAAGTTTCCACTTGCTATACACTTAGATTGCAGCCTTAGATTTTACATGTGGATCAAAGTTCCATCACATTGCATCATTTTCAGAATATTTGAACTTTTCTTTCAATAGAAACTGAGGTAAGTAAATATCACCCCAAATAGACACTAATGTTCCATATCTAACAAGTAACCAAATTGTCATGATAATCTGGGATCACTATCTAGACTCCATTTATGAAAGGAAGTCGTTTTATAGATTTCACAATAGCCTGATTTTCATTTTGTAAATGTGTCTCATTGTTGAGTGTCTTTATTTACTCCCATTCAATGATGAAGTGACTCTACTGTTTGAGACCCAATGCCACAAGTTAACTTCATAGAAATGAGTCATGTTCAATTTGGCCCCTAGAAGTGCTTGCCAGCAATACAGATGAGTTTATTACTAGCACTTAAAATTGCTTTCATTATTTACCTCCTGTATTAGCTTCCAAGAAGGGCTCCATTGGTTTATAATATTTTTGTTTTCTTCTAAGTATATATATTTACTTTCATTTGGCCCATACATCAAAGCAATTGGTTAGTTTTTTTTATTTTTTCAGAGACAGAGTCTCACTCTGTTGCCCAGGCTGTACAGCCGTGGCATGATCATAGCTCACTGCAGCTTCAAACTCCTATGCTCAAGGGATCCTTCTGCCTCAGCCTCCTGAGCAGCTGGGATTACAGGCCCACACATCACCACACCTGGCCACATTTCTTATTTTTGTAGAGATGGGATCTTGCTTTATTGCCCAGTCTGGTCTTCAGCTCCTAGCCTCAAGCGATCCTCCCACCTCGGCTTCACGAAGTGCTAGGATTACAGGCATCAACCACCACACCTGGCCTGGTTTGGTATTTTTTATCTCAGCTTTTATAGATGAGAAAACTCAAGCGTGGAGAAGTTAAATGCTTGCTTATAGCACAAAACTATTATATACCACAGGCAGGACACTCAGGTCTCCTAACCTTTTGATATGTGGTGTTCCCACTAAAAAAATTGAGCCTAATAGAAGGCCCCATCAATATGGGTCCAACAATACTCAAAATGGAAATTGGATATTTTTTAAATTAGATTGGGTACGGTTATGAAAGAGCAGCATGAGGGATCCTCGTGGTGATGGAACAGTCACATATCTTGACTGTGGTTGTGAACTACCGAGGGATGGTTCTGAGGTCCCCCCAGTCCCCTTTTGCTCCCTGCTGGCTGGAAGCATTTCATACATGGTACCACCTGGCTGCCTAAGAAGACAATCACGGATGTGCAGTCATGCCAAGGCACAGACAGTTTCCTGGAAAAAAAGAACAACTCCTTTCCACTACCTCCTCCCTAAGAAAGTAGAAAAGAATTTCACTTGGACGGTTTTAAAGTAGAGAGCAAATCTGCTCTGCTCAGACTCGCCCTTGGTGTCAAATCACTATTTATGTAACAAAAACTTTAACATAAATGAAAACAATGTAATGTGTAGAATGGTAGTTAGGCCACAGGCTCAGAGACACAAAGATCTGGGTTTGAATCCCTCTCTCCTGCCTATTGTGGTGGTTTGAGGCAGAGGACTTTACCTCTCTAAGCTTCAATTTCATGGAGATAACAATAGTACTATTTCCCAGAACTGTTTTAAGAAGTGGCTGAAATAGCATAAAAAGGAACGAGATCATGTCCTTTGCAGGGACACGGATGGAGCTTGAAGCCATTATCCTCAGCAAACTAACGCAGGAACAGGAAACCAAATACCGCAGTTCTCACTTACAAGTGGGAGCTGAACAATGAGAACACATAGACACAGGGAGGGGAAAAGCACACACTGAGGCCTGTGGGGGTGGGGGGAGAGGGAGGGCATCGGGAATAGCTGATGGATGCTGGGCTTAATACCTAGATGTTTGGTTGATTTATGCAGCAAATCACCATGGCACACATTTACCTATGTAACAAGCCTGCATATCCTGCACATGTACACTGGAACTTAAAAGTTGAAGAAAGAAAAAGAAATTGTAAATGTAAATGTAAACTAAAAGGTAAAAATAAAAGTGCAGATCACAGCGTCTGGAACCTACCAAGCGCTCAGTAATATCATTGGTTTTTATTCAGCACTCCACATATGAAATATTCAGAAAATGCTGTAGACTCTGTCAGGAATCCTATCATGCTGCCATTTCTATTTCGACGCCTAGTGCATGCTGGGTTTTTGTTTCTTTGATTAATTCTTTCATTTCTAACTTGACTTAGTTTTCCTTGATGATCTGGTCATTCTTTATGCAGACTTCTTTTGAAAGACTCATCCACATTCTAGTAACTTTGGGCTGAGTTTAAGCTGGCTCACTTTTCACCTTTCAGCTGCTTCTGTGTCAATCCCTGTGTCAGTCTAGGAGGCCTGTCTTTGCTCACATTTGTTCAGCCCTTTGCCTTTTTGTCTGCCAACTATCTCTCCTTTCTAAGGCAAAGATTGATTCTAAGACAGAGGCAGAAGATTCTTTTAAATGCCTACAAGCCAAAATATTTTATTTTGCTTACGTCCCTGATAAGGGACTCCATGGTGACCTGCTGGCCCTGTGAGATGGCAGGGCCAAGATTCTAACAACAGGAATAATAATTCTTGACTCTACAAAATAACCTGTGACTCTACAAAAATGTTTTCATGACCTCTCCCTATGCGTACCAAGATGATAAAGATATGGCAACATTCCCTAAAAAATGAATTACAATTATACTGGGAGATTTAAATTGAACTTAGAATTAGTAACTGACGAATTGACTATTGAATTTTTTAGGAAATCATCAAACTCAGGTTTAGACGCAGTTATAAATCATTCAGAGAAAATAACCCATTTTCAGGTCATTCTAGGAATTAATCAGACCAGCCAGCCCCAGTGGGACCATGTTTCCTTTTTCTCACTTCAGAGTTGACACATGATTCTGCACCAGGCTTACTGTCAAAGGGGATTCCCCTACAAAGACTAAATAACATGAATTTTAAGTGTCATTTCTTAGACTGCAATGAACCATGAACTTTAGCACACTATAACTAAAACATTGCTTTTGTTGTCCTGTTGGTGGAAGACTTAAGGAGGGTTAAATTTTTGTCCATTTCTTTTTTTTTTTTTAGATGAAGTCTCCCTCATTGACCAAGCTGGAGTGCAGCTGCGTGATCTCGGCTCACCGCACCTCCCGGATTCAAGCGATTCTCATGCCTAACCTCTTGAGCAGCTGGGATTACAGGCGCCTGCCACCATGCCCAGCTAATTTTTATATTTTTAGTAGAAACAGGGTTTCGCCATGTTGGTCAGACTGGTTCTGAACTCCTGACCTCAGGTGATCTGCCTGCCTTGGCCTCCCACAGTCCTGGGATGACAGGCGTGAGCCACCGCACCGGGCTTGTTTATTTTCTTTCAACATTTGTTTTATTTTCATATTACTAAAATAGTTCAGGTATGTTCCACTAATGAAAAATCTGCAGAAAAAATAGAGTACAAAGTACAAAGAAAGAAAAATCATGAGCTCTCCAGCCTGGGCGACAGAGCAAGACTCCGTCTCAAAAAAAAAAAGAAAAGAAAAGAAAATCATGAGCTATAAGTCCACTGTTCATATATTAACATTTTAACACATTTCACCCAAATCTTGCTTCTCTGCAGTATTTTACATAGTTGAAAAGTTATGTTCCTCCTTTTTTGACTTAGCATTACATCATGAGACTATTTCCATAAATATCATTTTATTGATGACATTTCTTTATATACCACCATGTATTCAACCATTCTGATAACTAGGCTTGTAACATTTATTTTAAATTAATGATTCTTTTAAAAACTCACTTTCACTTTATAAAATTCAGAAAATGCACAAAGCATAAAGAAGAAAAGACAAATTAGTGATTAAATTTTTAAGCGTGGCTGTGGCAACTTGAAAACTGATATTGATAACTGCCATTTAATGCAATGATATTTTTAACCCCCATACAACAACCCAAAAAGTCAGTAAGTTATAGTCACCACTTTATAGGTTCAGAGGTCATAGAGCTGGTGGGTTCAGAGATACAGATTTTGAACAGATATATCTGACCCCCAAACTGTGTTTTCTCTTGGCTAAATTACACTGACCTTCCCATAATTACCTCCACCATCACCTCTACCACCATCATCTCCAACCACCATCTCCACTATCTGTACTGTCACTTCTACCATCACTTCCTCAACCACCTCCACCATATCTACCATCACTTCTACCATCTATCACCTCCACCATCACCTCCAACCACCATCTCCACCACCACCTCAACCACCACCTCCACCATCTCCTCCACAACCACCTCTACCATCTCCACCGTCACTTCCACCATCACCTCCCCTACCACCACCAATTCCACCACCAAGCCCTTTATCTCCACCTCCACCTCTACCACCACGTATTGCCACCCCTTTTACTTTACTGACCTAGGGACTTTTCTGATCCCTGTTCTACACACCCTTTCTTTACACCTTCATATTCTCCTCTCCTGCTTACCTCTGACCTTTTCTAACCTTCACTTTTTAAAGTGCCTGAGTAACAGAGATAAAGCAATGGCTTTCCTACCACATTCATTTTATGAATTATCCCAGTTATTCATTCATTCAACAAATGTTTACTGAGAGCAGGCACTGTTCTGAGCACTCGGGAGCATAAGTAACTCCTCCATTTGCAGGATTCTCTTTAAGGCTGAAAAGCTTATTTTTTAGGATTTTTCTTCACACACACACACACACACACACACACACACACACACACCATTTGCTACATTAGACCTACTTCAAATTGTTAACCTGTACTTCATTTATCAGCTCGCACTGCAGAGCCTCCAAGCTGGCTGGAAAGCAGAAGTGAGCTGTTGATTCAAAAGGATACACGAGTCAAAAGGAAAGTCTCAGGCAATAGTCATGAAGTAATTTCTTATCTCTTATTGCCACAGCAAACTACCACAGGAAAGAACTTCCTATTTCCATACTCTGATGATGTATATTTGCTTAACACAGCTTGCCTGAAATAGTTCATACATGGACCCACTCCAGAAAAGACACTTGATTTATAAAAAGAGGAATGGAAGAAAATTAAAAGGTAAATTAAAGAATGAGTTCATCAACACATACACAAACTTACACCCTTTTCCTCCTTGCTTGCATGATGTGAGCAGAAAGAAATGCGTGTTCTTTCTTTTTGTGTTTTCTTCTTTATTTTATTTTATTTTGAGATGGAGTCTTGCTCTGTCGCCCAGGTTGGAGTGCAGTGGTGCAATGTAGGCTCCCTCTAACCTCCACTTCCCAGGTTCAAGCAATGCTCCTGCCTCAGCCTCCCAAGTAGCTGGGATTACAGGTGCATGCTCCCATGACCAGCTGATTTTTGTATTTTTAGTAGAGATGGGGTTTCACCATGTTGGCTAGGCTGGTCTCGAACTCCTGACCTCAGGTGATCAACCTGCCTTGGGCTCCCAAAGTACTGGGATTACAAGTGTGAGCCACCACACCCAGCCTTCTATTTCTATTTTCTTTTCTTGTCCTTTTTTTTTTTTTCCTGTGGAGATGAGGTCTCATTACGTTGCCCCCAGGCTGGTCTCAAACTCCTGACCTCAAGTGATCCTCTCACCATAGTCACCCAAAGTACTGGGATTACAGGCGTGAGCCATCGTGCCCAGCCCTCTGTTTCTATTTTCTACATAAAATAAATAACTGGATAGAAATTAGACTTTATCAAGGACAGCACTAGGAACACATAGGCCACTCAAGACTAATAAAGTCCACTGCTATAGTCAAAGATGCTTCAGGGGGTTATAATTCTGCCTGCTATAATTAAATTCTTTCACATACACCCCAGCAAAGAAAAATCAAGTGCCCCAGACACCCTTACTAAAAGCCTCTGAACCAAGAACACCTAGCCATCATTTTCATACCAGAGATATTGTGTCAAGCCCAAGACCTTTATGAAAGAGTAAAATGCCCCCCAGTTGCCTCCACGCAAAGGAAGCTCCCCGGCAAAGAACACACTTTCTCGAAAGAGGGCGGCCCCAGAGCGCTTCCCCCAATGAACTCCTCAGGACCCAAACACACGCTGAATAGTGCTTTTCTAAATCAAACCTGTGGTCTGCAGTCTAAACACCTATCAAGACAACACCCATTTAAGAAACACAAAAGCACAGTGAGTATACAACTCTCTCCTCTTTCAAAGCTTTCACAGAATTAGAGAATCTTTAGCACCTGGCTTCCCAGATTACAGAGAGCTTAGTGAATACCATATCCCCAAAGCCACATTTCTTACCTCACTACTGTAAGGAGAGTTCTAGGGTATCCATTGCTTTGCCATCTTGATCTGTCAAGCAATTACCTCTCACACATCAGCCAAGGAGTGATATTACTTACATGCAATACAAAGAGTAAATCCAAGAGTAGTCTCTTTATTTCTGGATTCTGAAGCCTCATAGTACTCTGAGGCCAAGCTTGAGGATTCTACTCAAAGCAGCCTTAGCTCTGGAGGCTCAGTCAACCCAGAACTAACATTCAAAGCTGATCAGAGAGTAAAGCTCTTTCGAAAGAAGAGGAAGTGTCATCTCCACTTCCTCAATCCTATTGCTCTTCCTTCTCATTGTTATCAAACTCTTCCTTGATGCCCATATCCAGGACAAAGTACATGTAAGGCAAGCACACCCCATCTGCCTGACTTCATTGATCACTAAGCACTGCCCCCAGTGTATTCATTTGCTGAGCACATTGGCAAAACAGTTCATAGTTCTGCTTTCCTGTTTTGGAGGCAAGAATGTTCATTTACAGGGCATGGAGGGTGAGATGATCTGCAGAGTCATTCTCAGCATTTCTGGGTGAAATGCCACTTCAACCCCTTAGGTTCAATCTTCTTTCAGATTTCCCTCTTTCCTCCTTTCCTAATCATTCCTAATGCTCTAATAAACAGAGGGTACACACACATTTGTAAAAGTATTTTAGGAGAAAAATAAGTCTTAGCCTGCCATCTTTTGCAGTACACATAGTAGAGTTTCTAACTTCAAAACTTTTCTTTCCCACACTGGAAAGGAAAATGGCAGGCTGAAAGTCAGAGATATTCCACCTCATTACAAACAAATTCCTGCCCTCCCAATCTCCCTTTCAACACCAGCTTCTTGGTTCTCCATACCTTCCTGGGAAATGAATACAGTCTCACTCTATTTATATTCTGCTCTCAAATAAATCATTAAAAATGGGCTCATGACCAGTGCAATCTTCCAAATGTGGTACCTAAATTTTAGCATGTGTATTGGTTACTTTTCACTGCTTAGCAAATTACACCAAAATTTAGTGGCTTAAAACAACAAACATCTATTATCCCATGGTATCTCTGGGTAAGGAATCCAGGCCCAGGTTAGCTGGTGGTCCAGCTAAAGATCCCCCTACAAGGTTGCAATCAAAGTGTGGGCTGGAACTGCAGTCATCTCAAGGCTCAGTGAGGGAAAGAAGCTCTTCTAAGATCGCTCATTTGGTTGTTGGTAGGATTCAGTTTCCCGGGGACGATTGGACTGGGGGTCTCAGTTCAATGCCACCTATTGCCTGGAGGCCATCCTCAGTCCCTTGCCACATGGACTCCTACTTAGGGCAGCTTCATATCATGGCAGCTAGCTTCTTAGCAAAAGCAAGCAAGAGTGCAAGAGAATGAGAGAGAGTTCAGTGAGAGCAAGATGGACATCACTTCTGTAACCTAATCTCAGAAGTGACAGTCTATCACTTTTGCCATACCCGATTTGTTAAAAGCAAGTTACTTGGTCCAATCTCCACTCAAGAGGAGGGGATTACACAAGACATAAATTCTGGGAGGCGGGGAGCAAACGGATCTTAGAAAGCTGCCTACTTGGGGGCCGGGTGCGGTGGCTCACGCCTGTAATCCCAGCACTTTGGGAGGCCGAGACGGGCGGATCACGAGGTCAGGAGATTGAGACCATCCTGGCTAACACGGTGAAACCCCGTCTCTACTAAAAAAATACAAAAAACTAGCGGGGCGAGGTGGCAGGCGCCTGTAGTCCCAGCTACTCGGGAGGCTGAGGCAGGAGAATGGCGTAAACCCGGGAGGCGGAGCTTGCAGTGAGCTGAGGTCCGGCCACTGCACTCCAGCCTGGGTGACAGAGCGAGACTCCGTCTCAAAAAAAAAAAAAAAAAAGAAAGAAAGCTACCTACTAAAGCATGTAAAACTTTTATCCAAACTCAAGTTGCATCTGTCAAACCAAATATTAACAAAAGGGAAGAATCATTTAAAGATAAAGTCATAAAATACAGTGATAATATTGAAAGAGTATCTGAAATATTAATATAATACTATAGCCCAATACTAGCCCACACTAGTCAATACCAAGATCACACTGCTCAGACCTGGGAAACTAATGACTCTTATTCTTCCATCTCCAAGAAACAGACAAATAGCATACAAGCAAAAACCTAAACTAAACTATACAACGAGAGCTGGGCAGGGTGGCTTATGTCTGGAATCCCAGCACTTTGAAGGCTGGAGGAGGGGGATCTGTTAACTTCAGGAATTTTGGACCACCCTGGGCAACATAGCAAGACCCTGTCTCTAAAAAAAAAAAAATAAATTTAAATGTTTAAAAAACAACAACTCCAAAACTAGCCTAGAATCTGGACGGTAGCTGATACAATTTCAATAAAAAGAATAACTTTTCACCTAATTACAAGATTGAGAAGGCCTCAAAGGAGACATAGCATCAAACTTTTCTGATTGGGTTTATATAGTCACCTTAAGCAGTCATCCCGTTAGGATCAGAATTCCCTGACACATGGTCTTCCTCCTCCTGCACTCAATGCGTGTGCCCCTTCCTAAGGATGGCCCATCCCAAGAATGACTACATTGCCTGTAGTCCCCACCAATCCCACATGTTACAAACGGAGATCACCTCTTCCATCATCCTTTGTAATCATGATTTGCTTAGACCAGGCCTAACAGAAGGTCTGTTTCATGGCCTGCAGACAACTGGGGGCAAAGAGAAGAGGGCCATTCTGGGTGGAGAAGTAAATAATTCAGTTGACCTTAGATCTTCCTAATTTCAAGACATGTGCTAATGTCCCACACAGGCACTGCTGTCACATGATCCCAAAGGATAAAGACAACACATTTCTTTTCTTTCTTTATTTATTTTTTTTTTGAGACAGAGTCTCACTCTGTGGCCCTGGCTGGAGTTCAGTGGCACAATCTTGGCTCACTGCAACCTTTGCTTCCTGGGTTCAAGTGATTCTCCTGCCTCAACCTCCCTAGTAGCTGGGACTACAGGTGTGCACTATCACACCCGGCTAATTTTGGTATTTTCAGTAGAGATGGAGTTTCACCATGTCGGCCAGGCTGGTCTCAAACTCCTGACCTCAAGTGATCCACCCAAGGCACAACTTTTGAAAGCAAAATAGAAATCTTCTGTATGGCATGTTTTGTATGTCCACTTTTTCAGAAGATTTCAAAGTTACAGATTAAACATGGCCTGTACCCCAATATACTCTATGCCTCAATTCAAATGCCAATAAAAAAAAGTAAAAGTAAAATGTTACTTTTACTTTAGGAAATTTTACTTAAAAGTAAAATATGTTAAAAGTAAATAATGTTGTTGGAAAAGCAGAGAAAGAGAACATGTAACTAAGTTATTAATGCTATTTGGTAAAAGCTACTGCCCTTAAGGAATAAATAATAGTTTGAAATACTTCAGTTTCTGGTTTCAAAGTTTTTCACGTTTTCTTTATAGTCCTGTCTTTCCTTCCTTCCTTGCTTCCTTTCCTTTTTTATTTTTTTGGTGTTTTGTTTTGTTTTGTTTTGTTTTGTTTTGAGACAGGGTCTTGCTCTATTGCGCCAGGAGGCTGGAGTGCAGTGGTGCGATCATGGCTAATTGCAGCCTCGACCTCCCAGGCTCCAGAGATCCTCCCATCTCAGCGCCCTAAGTAGCTGGGACTACAGGCATGAGCCACCACACCTGGCTAATTTTTGTATTTTTTGTAGAGACAGGGTTTTGCTATGTTGCCCAGGCTGGTCTCAAACTCCTAGACTCAAACAATCTGCCTGCCTTGGCATGAGCCATCACGTCTGGCCTTCTTTACATTCATTTCACAGGATGATTGCTATAGACCAAATGCTTATGTCACCTAAATATATATGTTGAGGCCGGGCGTGGTGGCTCACGCCTGTAATCCCAGCACTTTGGGAGGCCGAGGAGGGCAGATCATGAGGTCAGGAGTTCGAGACCAGCGTGACCAACATGGTGAAGCCCTGTCTCCACTAAAAATACAAAAATTAGCTGGGTGTGGTGGCAGGCACCTGTAATACCAACTACTTGGAAGGCTGAGGCAGGAGAATTACTTGAACCCGGGAGGCAGAGGTTGCAGTGAGTCAAGATCACACCACTGCACTCCAGCCTGGGCGACAGGGCAGGACTCCATCTCCAAATATATATATATAACATATTTTATATTTTATATATATATAATATAGAAATCTAATCCCCAATGTGATTGTATTTAGAGGTGGACCTTTGGGGAGTGATTAGGTCATGAGGACAGTGCCCTCATGAATGGGATTAATTTCCTTATTAAAGAGAACCTGGAGATCTGCCCAGCCCTCCACCATGTGAGGACAGGGCCAGAAGACAGCCACCTATGAACCAGGAAGCAGGTCCTCACCAGACACTGAATCTCCTGGTGCCTTGGTCTTGGATGGCCAGCCTCCAGAGCTGTAAGAAACAAATGTCTGTTGTTTGTAAGCCACCCAGGCTATGGTGTTTTGATATAACAGCCTGAACAACTAAGACAAAGATAAAATGTAAATTGAATCTGCGGAGGAGTGAAAAAATAAAAGAAGATGCTGTATATTTTAAGCAGGAATAAAATGAAGGTTCTCTCCGTGGCTTCTTGTTTGTGTACACTTCTATTTCTGGAAGTGTTGCCTCATCTTCTCCCTAAATTGACTTGTCTTCTAGTTCCCTGCTTTATGTAGAAAAAAAAAAATGGTACTAGGTGTTATTAAAGGAATTTAGTGGCACCAATAGCATGGCCTGGCTTCTCACCAGACATTTAGATGCCATCATCAAAGACATCCTCAAAAGACATGTTATTTACATTTATGGGGCCAGATTAGAGCCACTTAAATTCTTTGAGTAAAAATCACCTGATTTGTAGAATTAGAATAATCCTCAAAGCGGCCGGACTGTCAGTTCAAGATGGTGGGCTGACCACAGATTTGCTCCCTCCCCAAAGACTCCGTTAAAATGATGAGAAAAGTATAAAAAAATATATAGGGCCGGGCGTGGTGGCTCACGCCTATAATCCCAACACTTTGGGAGCCCCAGGCGGACAGATCACTAGGTCAGGAGATCGAGACCATCCTGGCTAACACGGTAAAACCCCGTCTCTACTAAAAATACAAAAAATTAGCCGGGCGTGGTGGCGGGCGCCTGTAATCCCAGCTACTTGGGAGGCTGAGGCAGGAGAATAGTTTGAGCCCAGGAGGCGGAGGTTGCAGTGAGCGAAGATCGCGTCACTGCACTCCAGCCTGGGTGACAGAGCGAGATTCCGTCTCAAAAGAAAAAAAAAAAGATATAAACCCACAATAACCCAAAAAAAGGAGGAAAAGCATCAGAACTTGAGAGAGCACAACAGATTTCTGGCAGACTGAAAGCCAATAGAGGAGCAATAACAGATGGAGGCAGGCAGGGGAAGCACAATATCCCATTAGTTAGGAGAACACTGCATTGGAGGAAATTGCCCGTGTGCAGTGCTGAATCCCTGAGAGGACCAGAACTCAAGCCAAGAGAAGCTAAGAGAGCTAAATGAGTGATACAGTGACAGGACTGAAAACAGGAAGAGTAATTAAAAGTCTGTAAGAACTCAGCCCCTCCCATACCCCTCTTTCAAATCTCTCTGTCCACCCAGCCTCTGCACAGCAAACACACACAATTCCTTCCCCGGGCAGCATACCGAGGATTTGTCTCTATACACAGTGAAATCATGCAGAGAAGACAGGCATTATATGTGGATATGGGCACTCCAGAGTCAGAATTCCACATTCTGGCATAAGAGTCTCATCTAGCATGTGCCAGATGATGTGCTTCTTTTTTTTTTTTTTTGAGACAGAGTCTTGCTCTGTCCCCCAGGCTGGAGTGCAGTGGCGGGATCTCGGCTCACTGCAAGCCCCGCCTCCCGGGTTCAAGCGATTCTCCCGCCTCAGCCTCCCCAGTAGCCGTCATTACAGGCATACGCCACCACACCCAGCTATGTTTTGTATTTTTAGTAGAGACAGGGTTTCACCATGTTGGCCAGGCTGGTCTCAAACTCCTAACCTCAGGTGATCTGTGCACTCGGCCTCCCAAAGTGATGGGATTATAGGTATGAGTCACCACGCCTGGCCTAGATATGCTTCTAATCAGTATCCTTAGAGACAGTCCTGAAGATACTGTACCCATTAAAAAGAACAGGATGCTAAGAAAGGTAAATAATCTGAAAACAAGAAAGACCCCTTGGATATTACAAATATAATTGTTAAATAAAGATTTGGATGGACAGGTTGGATGACAAATTCAAGTGAAACTTTCAGGAAATATTCAATGACAAAGTCAAAGAAATAACATTAAG
Source organism: Rhinopithecus bieti (assembly GCF_001698545.2). Taxonomy (NCBI): domain Eukaryota; kingdom Metazoa; phylum Chordata; class Mammalia; order Primates; family Cercopithecidae; genus Rhinopithecus; species Rhinopithecus bieti. Next base: position 2,180,833 of record NW_016803645.1, on the reverse strand, counting down.
AATCCCCCTGAAGTCCAAGAATATTTAGATTAAAAAGTCTCACTGAGTGCCTAAGATGAATTTCAAGTCACTGCAAAATTTCCAAGCTCCAGAAATAAAGAGAAAATCTTAAAATCTCCCAAGCACAGAAAATAAGTCACTTTCACAGAAACAAGGAAATTAAAGGGCTCCAGATTTCACAGAAGTAGCATTAAGGGTTAGAGGGTCAGTGAGCACAGCCTTCAAAGTTCTGAAGGATTTATATTTCACCCTAGAATTTTATGTTCGTTCATCCAGTGTATTAGTCCATTTTCACACTGCTAGAAAGAACTGCCAGAGACTGGGTAATTTATAAAGGCAAGAGGTTTAATTGACTTAGTTCAGCACGGCTAGGGAGGCCTCAGGAAACTTACAATCACCCTGGAAGGTGAAGGGGAAGTAAGGCACCTTCTTCACAAGGTGACAGGAAGGAGAAGTGCTGAGTGATGGAGTAGGAGCCCCTTATAAAACCATCAGATCTCGTGAGAACTCGCTCTCACGAGAACAGCATGGGGGAAACCACCTCCACGATTCAATTACCTCTACCTGGTGTCTCCCTTGACACATGGCGATGATGGGGATTGCAATTGGGTGGGGACTCAAAGCCTAACCATATCATTCAGTAAATATTTTTGAGCACCAGTCTAGGCAGTGGGGAGGCAGCAGTGAACCAAAGAAAGTCCTGCCCTCAGGGAACTTCTTTTCTCATGCTCAGATCAGGATGGTGTGCTCTCTACACAAACTAAGACAGTAAAATATAAAGTGTTAGGTAGAAATAAGTGCTAAGGAGGAAAAATAAATCAGCAGAGGAAATACATAGAGTCTAAGGAAAGGCTAAAAATTAGATGGGGAGGCCAATGAAGGACTCACAAAAGTGACCTCTGAGTGACAGCCTGGAGGAAGTAAAGGTGTAAGCTGCGTAGACAGCTAAGGGAAGAGAGATCAGGCAGACAGAGCCCCAAATGCAAACATCCTGCCACCCCCAGAGCCTCTTGGTGCCACAGGAACAGCATGGGGGCAGGTGTGGCTGGAACAGAGCAGAACAGGTCAGAGATGGAGAGGGGAGCCAGGGAGTCCATGGTTATGGTTAGGTCCTATAGGGATCACTGTGAGAACTTGGGTTTTTGACTCTGACCAACTAAAGCAGGAGCTGACAAACGATTTCTGGAACAGGCCAGGTAGTAAATATTTTAGATTTTGTGGGCCAGTCTCTGTTCAGTTACTCAACCCTGCCATTGTGGTATCAAAGCAGCCATAGATAACATGTAAAAGAACAGCTGTGCTCTAATAAAACTTTATTTAGGGCCACTAAAATTTGAACTGCCTGTAAGTTTCACACATCACAAAATCTTCTTTTGAATTGTTTTAAGCATCTAAAAATGTCAAAAAACTGTCATAACTTACCAGCCGTACAAAAGTAGGCAGCAAGTCAAAAGTGGCCCATGGAGAGTAGGTTGCTGATCCCTGAACGAAAGCATCAATTAGGTGTGAAGGTAGAACATGCTCGTTTTCAGATGCATCAGAGCTGACTCAGAAAGATGACTGCCCACATACCCTTTCTTTTATTTTTATTTTTATGTTTTGAGACAGAGTCCTGCTCTCTTGCTCAGGCTGGAGTGCAGTGGCACGATCTCAGCTCACTGCAACCTCTGGCCTCCAGGTTCAGCGATTCTCCTGCTTCAGCCTCCCAAGTAGCTGAGATTACAGGCATCTGCCACCACGCCTGGCTAATTTTTGTATTTTTAGCAGAGACAGGGTATCACCATGCTAGCCAGGCTGGTCTCACACTCCCTACCTTTAGTGATCCTCCCATCTCGGCCTCCCAAAGTGCTGGTTTTACAGGCATGAGCCACTGTGCCCAGCCTCCACATACCTTCTTAGGAAGTTACTTGATGATGGACCCCAGCAAAATAGGGAGTAAACTAAAAAATGGAAGTGGTGGAATCCAGGAAAGAGAAGACTCAACCTGGGAGTGTTGCAAAGGGAAATCCTTGGATGGGAATCAGGCAGCTGAACCAGACAGCAAACATCAGCCTGGAACTTGGTAAGAGAGGAAAAGGTTCCAAAAGCAAAGTATTCAGGGGAAAATGGAGTCACAGAGCGTGATATCACCCCTGAAATTATGGAGTAACCAATATGGGCAGTGCAGCCAAAAAAAGAAAAATAGAAAAACAATTAGAAAACATCGAGAAATAACAATAAAAGCAGTAAAGGAACACAATGGAATTACTCTATACTGTTCGGCTTGTGAAGTTAATAACAATTTTTATAGTCATAATAATGCAATACTCACAACTGATTTTCAACTTTGAGGATCAAGGTCTGGAGAAAACATGTAAGAGAAGAAGACACTGTAAGTGGCAGAGTGTGGTGGCTCGCACCCATAATCCGAACTTTGGGAGGCTGAGGCAAGAGGACTGCTTTAGCCCAGGAGTTCAAGCCAAGAATGGGCAACATAGGGAGACACTGTCTCTATGTATATTTTAAAGATAAAAAAAAGAGAAAAGATTAAGACAATATAAACATTAAAGTATGCTGGACTCTGATGGCAGCCACTAGCTACTGAAAATTAAGCTTTAGCTAATTAAAATTTAGTGAAATAAAAATTCAGTGCCTTGGTGGCACCAGCCACAGTTTGAGTGCTCAGTGACCACTGGTGTCCAGGATCTCCCATCTTGCACAGCACAGACATGGAGCATTTCTCTTCCACCGGAAAGTTCCTTTGGAGAGCCCTGGGGGACTTGAGAGGTGGAAAGAGAGGTTTGAGAGCCAACTTACAATTTGAGGATTGTAAGTTGGCCCTCAGGCCGGGCGCGGTGGCTCAAGCCTGTAATCCCAGCACTTTGGGAGGCCGAGACAGGCGGATCACGAGGTC
>NW_016803645.1:2157424-2174325 GCF_001698545.2 Rhinopithecus bieti | reverse complement strand
AACCAGGCCGGGCGCGGTGGCTCAAGCCTGTAATCCCAGCACTTTGGGAGGCCGAGACAGGCGGATCACGAGGTCAGGAGATCGAGACCATCCTGGCTAACATGGTGAAACCCCGTCTCTACTAAAAATGCAAAAAACTAGCCGGGCGAGGTGGCGGGAGCCTGTAGTCCCAGCTACTCGGGAGGCTGAGGCAGGAGAATGGCGTAAACCTGGGAGGCGGAGCTTGCAGTGAGCTGAGATCCGGCCACTGCACTCCAGCCTGGGTGGCAGAGCGAGACTCCGTCTCAAAAAAAAAAAAAAAAAAAAAAAAAAAGTTGGCCCTCAAACTTACAGGAGATTCTCCACAAGCAAGAAACAAGTGGGAGCATATTATTTTAAAAGTTACCCAAGTAACTGACGAGCACTAACCGGGAAGTTAATTATAACACACAAAATCTGTGTGATCAGCTTGGCGTGGAAAGAGCTGCAGCAGGAGAAGGAGGCTTTCCTCTTTGTTTCCCCTCCCTGGAGCCCCTGGGATCTCCTATTGTCCCTGTTTAGCAAAAGTTGGTCCATCCTACAAAGTTTAGCCCTGATGTTCGGAGGTTACTTCCCTCCCTGTTCTCCCAGCATCCCATGCATGTCTCCAGTGCACATTGTCCTGTGTTATTATAACCATGTAGAAGCAGGGCATGCCACATGCATTCTCCAGGTCCCGGTCCTTAGAAGGGCCCTGTGCTTAGTTTAATGCTCTGCAGTCACTCTTGAAATGTTGAATAATTTATGAATAAGAGGTTCCCTATTTTCATTTTGAGCTGGACCCCACAAATTATGGAGCCCTCCTGGTTTGAAGTTTGCCTCTCTAGCTGGACTGTCAGCTCTCTGAAAGCAAGGATGTATCATTTTTGAGTTTGTATCCTCACGATCTAGTACAGGGCCCTCAGTAAAATGACCATTTCCCCTAACTGATACTTAGCTATATTTTTCTTGTGAGGGCTGTAATTTTTTGTACTCCAAGATCCAAGGACATAATCCATCTCTCAGAAAAGCTATGGTTTGTAGGCTATTGGGAGCCTCTCTCACACCATCCAGAAACCGTTTCTGACTTTCTCTGATGCCTGAAATGCCATAATTACAGTTTTAGTCTTTCTTTTTTAAGGCATTTCCTTCTCTTGCACCACCAGTCTCTCTGGGAGAGGTGGCCTTTAAGCTTCGCTATTGAACTTTAACGAATATGAATTTGTCAGATCCCTTTAGTTTAGACAGAAACAACCCCATCCCCAAAGCAGACGAATCATTTTAAGTTCACACTTTGAACACATAACACACAGCTGTTACTGATTTGGGATGACGCTGGTAAGACACGTAGACAAATAACTCAAACAGCTTTCAAGCCTCAGCCACTACAAATCAGCGAAGTGAAAATGTTAATGTTATACATGAAAATATATCAATATTCAAGATTTTCCTGAAGAATTTATAGTCTCCAACACATGTAATATCATCTTGAATTTATGTCTGAAACATTTTCTCATCTTTCCCACTAATCAGGAATAAAAACCCTTCCCTGCTTTATTCACTCTTGGATGTATCTGTGGAATGTGTGCTAAAATCTGGGGGCTTTGCATCTAGGAAAGAAGGAGAGTGAAGACAACCAAGCAGATGAGGAGGGGCAGCGTATGACAAATGCTGTGTGCCTGATGCTGCATAGAAGGATCCTGAGAGAGGCCAAGGCGGGCTGATCACGAGGTCAGGAGTTCAAGACCAGCCTGGCCAAGATGGTGAAACCCAGTCTCTACTAAAAATACAAAAATTACCCAAGCATGGTGGCAGGTGCCTGTAATCCCAGCTACTTGGGAGGCTGAGGCAAATAATTGCTTGAACCTGGGAGGCGGAGGTTGCAGTGCGCCGAGATCGCGCCACTGTACTCCAGCCTGGGTGACAAAGTGAGACTCTGTCTCAAAAAAAAAGGGACTCTGAGAGGTCAGGGATGGAAGAAGGGAATTTGGCAGGCTGTCCTTCATGGAGGACACAGCATAGACCCTGATCTTGAAGCACAGATGAGATACTGAACTGACAGGGGGAGAAGGAGCAGGAGATGACAACCCCTAACGTGAATAGAGGCTCAGATCAGCTGGTTGACGATCAGCTCAGTGGTTCTTACTGGGCTGGCGCAGCCTCCTAATGGGCATTTTAGAGATTTGTGTGGGATTTTGTTTGTCACAGAGATTGAGAGTTGTTCCTGGCATTTGCAGGGAGTAAGATGGGTGGGTGGTGATGGTGGTAGTGGTAAAGGGCGTTTGATTTCCCTGAAAACAAAGGGCAGTCCCTCATAACAAAGAATTATCCTATGTCCTACATAGTTTCTAACATCCCGCCAGATACCTGTATTCATGTGGCCCTTGAACAACATGGCAGTTAGAAGCACTGATCCCCTGAGTAGTTGAAAATCCACATATAACTTTTAACTCCCCCAAAACTTAACTTCTAATAGCCTACTGTTTACCAGAAGCCTTATCGATAATGTGAATAGTCAATTAACACATATTTTATATGTTTCATGTATAATACACTGTATTCTTGCAATAAAGTAAGCTAGAGAAAAGAAAATGTCATTAAGAAAATCATAAGGAAGAGAAAATATATTTGCCATCCATGACATGGAAATGGATTATCATAATGGTCTTCATCCTCATCATCTTCTCGTTGAATAAGCTGAAAAGGAAGAGGAGTTGGTCTTGCTGTCTCAGGGTGGCAGAAGTGGAAGAGCTGAGAAAATAAAAGGGAAACAGGAGAGGAAGGCACAGTCAGTGTAACTTTCACAGAAAAAAAAATCTGCCTCTAAATGGATCCATACAGTTCAAACCCATGTGATTCAAGGGTCAGCTGTAATATGAAGAGTATGGAAGGTTTAACTGACTCTAGAAACAAAGTCTTTTTGCATGGTTTTCACCATATATACATTGTTCCAGGAATGCTACTTTCATAGTTTAAAATGTATCTTGTTGGCCGGGCGCAGTGGCTCAAGCCTGTAATCCCAGCACTTTGGGAGGCCCAGACGGGCGGATCATGAGGTCAGGAGATCAAGACCATCCTGGCTAATATGGTGAAACCGCGTCTCTACTAAAAAATACAAAAAACTAGCCGGGCGAGGTGGCAGGCGCCTGTAGTCCCAGCTACTCGGGAGGCTGAGGCAGGAGAATGGCGTAAACCCGGGAGGCGGAGCTTGCAGTGAGCTGAGATCCGGCCACTGCACCACAGCCTGGGCGATAGAGCAAGACTGTCTCAAATAAAATAAAATAAAATAAAATAAAATAAAATGTATCTTGTAAATTTGTCTTATTTGGCAATTTACAAAGAATTGTTGACCATTTCAGAAATCACATTAGCATGATAGCCCTGATTATGAGTCTTGTAACGATCTGCATTATAGTAGTTGTCACATTCACTGTGATTTGACATGTACATATGACTATGGTTAGTTAAATGTTACCTCAAATGTTAAATAATTTTTTTATTTTTTATTTTTTTAGATGGAGTCTCGCTCTGTCGCCCAGGCTGGAGTGCAGTGGCCGATCTCGGCTCACTGCAAGCTCCGCCTCCCGGGTTCACGCCATCCTCCTGCCTCAGCCTCCCGAGTAGCTGGGACTACAAGCACCCGCCACCACGCCCAGCTAATTTTTTTGTATTTTTAGTAGAGACAGGATTTCACCGTGTTAGCCAGGACCGTGTTGATCTCTGGACCTGGTGATCCGCCCACCTCGGCCTCCCAGAGTTCTGGGATTACAGGCATGAGCCACCGCACCTGGCCAATAATTTTTAGAAGTATCACCAATGTTTAGCTGAATATTAGCCTTAAATCAAAACTTATTCATTATAAATTAGAGTCTGACTATTTCATTTGTTTTCCTAGTGTGATCATGCCTAAGCATTTATACATTAAAATACTGTAGATATTATTTTATTACTGAACGACTTTTGTTTCTCCTATATGTATCTCCTATAAATACACACACACACACACACACACACACACACATATATATATATATATTTTGAGGCTGAGTTTTGCTCTTGTTGCCCAGGCTGCAGTGCAATGGCGTGGTCTCAGCTCACTGCAACCTCCACCTTTGGGGTTCAAGCAATTCTCCTGCCTCAGCCTCCCAAGTAGCTGGGATTATAGGTGCCCACCACCACGCCCAGCTAAGTTTTGTATTTTTAGTAGAAAGGGGGTTTCACTGTGTTGGCCAGGCTGGTCTTGAACTCCTGAACTCAGGTAATCCATCTGCCTCAGCCTCCCAAAGTGCTGGGATTACAGGTGTGAGCCACTGCGCCTGGCCTGTCCTTTATATTTTATTTACAGCAGTAAGAGCTAATAGATATAGAGTGCATATTATGTGCCAGACACATTCTAAAAGCTGTGCATATTGCTTACCTATCCTCTCAATAACTCTATGAGGCAGGTACTGTTGTTACTCCCTTTACAGAGATGAGAAAAGTAAGGCACAGAGAGGTCACTTGCGTGAGACCCCATGGGTAGTAAATGGCAAAGGCTGGATTCAAGCCTGGCCAGGCTGGCTCCAGACCTCGTGCTTTCAGGCAAATTATTGTATATCACTATGTTGTTGTTGTTTGGCTTGTATGTCGGCAGATTATATTATTTATGGATTTTATTTCAAAATAGCAAAGAGGGCATTTCAACATATATTTGATGATGGAAAGGGAAGCACTGAGAACCATTGACTGCAAATTGAGGCTAACATGAAGGAGCAGGAAGTGAGAATTAAAACGAAAGGGGCAGCTGAGGGCTAGGCTGAGACTCATCCAGTGTCAAACTCAGGAGTATGGAAGTGAAGTGTGTAGGATGCCAGCCTCCTTGAAGAAAAAGCATTCTGAACATCACGTATTTTGCTGACATTCTATCATTTCTCTATGCAGAAATATTCTTTTTATTAAAAGAAACAAGATTCTCAAAGGCAAGGACTTTCTTTTCTTTTAAACTTTAAACCTGCAGGTGCAACGCATGGCACGTTATGGCCAAGGAATGTTGTTTGAATTCATTATCTTTTCCAAAAGTAAAGACTAGAGTGCAAATGTTAGTCTTTCCTCCTCTGTGTTCCTCTATGTTTTGCCCCTCGTACACTTATTAGGAAAAACAACAGCTCCATTCTGATATCATTGGGTTACTGTATCAGCCTAACGTATCTGTATTCCCAAGAATGCCAAAGTTTAAAAGAGTCACTTTCTGTTTCAGTAAATGAGATAGTAATTGGAGCAATTTTATCATGGATCATTGCATAACATTGACCTCTTGGCTAATAAATCCCAGAGAGTGTGCAATACTGTTGGGTAAGATCCTTGTTTTACCATTTCTGAATCAAGCCTTACTCAGAGATGATCAGAAGACCACCCCCAGGTCAGGATGCAATACCTGGACTGTTTTTACCTCCCTTGGTCTTGAGGACATGACTGAGCTAAGATTCTGCTGGTGATGTAAAGACCCAACCAACACCTATGAGCCCCGAGTCAGGCTGTTATCTGTTACTGAAGCAGCCTTTTGGCCAGTAGGGATCTCATCTCTAACTCACACAGGCTTCTCCTAGTGTATCCCTTGTCCAGTAGGGATCTCATCTGTCACTCATACAGGCTTCTCCTAGTGTATCCCTTCTTACAACATGTAGTGCGGTTCTACTAAGCACTCTCTCTCCAGCTCCTGCTTTTCCAGATAAGATTGTGCTTTCTGTAGATTGGCCCTCCCAGGGAACCATCAAGTGAGTGTGCACATTGACATGGCCTAAGAAAAGACTCAGCTTCCCTGCACCTTCTAGACCACGAATGCCACCAGCCAGGCAGTTCAGGAACCTACAAAGATGAATCATCCTGGAGGCGTGATAAGAAAAGACTTGCACAAACTGGATGATCAAAGAATCAGAAACAGGTAAATGAAGTAGGTGCTGAAAATATTGTCCAGTATGTATCTGGAATGGTGTTTCCAGTATAGATGATTTGTCAGATTTTCAAGATGTTACTAGCACCTAGGAAGTTAAAGTGTTATAGATCAAAATTCATCAAAAAGTAAGGAGGAATTATTCACAGCTCCTTCAATTTGTACAGTTCCAGCAATTTACTATATTGTAAATGGAGGTGTTTCTATGATTATAATTCCACCTACACTCTAAACTGCTAGAAGTGAGAGTCAGTATCTTGTTCATAATGTATCTCACAATGCATAGCACATAGTAGGCACTTCATAAATATTATTGAAACAGTAAAGATGGAAGAAGTGAAAAAGATGTAAAGGGATATGTATTAATTTCCTATTGCTCTTCTAACAAATTGCTGCTAACTTAGTGGCTTCAAACAGACATCTCCAACCTCTGGGCCACAAACCAGTATTGGTCCATGGCCTGTTAGATCTAACAGGGTGTCACAGCAGGAGGTGAGTGGCAGGTGAACCAGTGAAGTTTCATCTGTATTTATAGCCACTCCCTATCGCTGGCATTACCACCTCAGCTCCACCACCTGTCAGATAAGTGGCGGCATTCGATTCTCACAGGTGCAAGAACCCTGTTGTGGAATGCGCTTGTGAGGGATCCAGGCTGCGCACTCATTATGAGAATCTGGTGCCTGATGATCTGTCGTTCTCTCCCATCACCCCAAGATGGAACTATCTAGTTGCAGGAAAACAAGCTCAGGGCTCCCACTGATTCTACCTTATGGCAAGTTGTATAATTATCTCATTATATATTATAATGTAATGATAATCGAAATAAAGTGCACAATAAATGTAATGTGACTGAATCATCCCCAAACCATCTCCTCCGCACTAGTCCATGGAAAAAATAGTCTTCCATGAAACTAGTCACTGATGCCAAAAAAGTTGGGGACTAATGGCTTAAAACATCACAGATTTATTATTTTACCATTCTGGAGGTCAAAGTCTAAAACGAACTGGCAAGGGTGTGCTCCTGGAGGTAGTAGGAGAGAATCCATCTCCTTGTTTTTTCCAGTTTCTAGAAGCTGCCGGCATTCCATGGCCCATTGCCCCATATCACTCCGGTCTCTGCTTCCATTGCCTGTCACATCTCCTCCTATGACGCTGATGTTCCTGCCTCCCTCTTACAGGGACCCTTGTGAGTACACTAGACCCACTGGGATAGTCCAGGATAATCTCTCCATCTGCAACATCCCTTTGCCATGTAAAATAATATCATCACAGGTTCTAGAATGTAGATATCTTTCCAGGGTGGTAGAGGTGGGCACTATTCGGCCTACAAGCACTCTACCAGGGCAGACTTTCTCCCCTTACCTAATTCCAATAGTTCCTAATACCTGCTTGGACATTCCATGAGTAGCTGGATATCATCAAGCCCCAGAATGTAAGAAAAGATAATGTTTCCAAATCCCTAGCTCAGTTTGTATCAACAGTCAAAGCAGAGGAGACACTTGATTTTTCCAGACCCTTTGCTTTCCTCACAAATAAATCACCAAGATTTATCACCTCAACTGTCTAATATTTCTCAAACTTCTCTCCTTCTTCCAACCCTGCCACCTCACTTCACCTTCAGGCCTCATTTTTGCCAGAATTGCACTAGCGTTCTAGGTAGTCTCACCACCTCGAAGTGAATTTCCCTCACCCCTCCCTCCAAGAGGCTGTGCAATCTCTTTAAAAGGCAAACCTGCCACTCCCTGGGAGCCAAGCACAGCACTCTGAGACATTTATTGAACAGAATTGGTGATAATACACATTGATTTGAAAAAGAACAGATCCTATTATCTTTGATCTACTTCAGTCCTCATTCGTGAGGGACTATTTTGATTGGACTTCACCCACTACCTGTGGCAGTTTTGTAAGGAAGCCCATTTCTCTGGCAAATTAATTCATGCATAATACACATGAATCATGTTTATAATAATAGCTTTCTAAGATTAAAGGCACATCACAGACGAAATACATGAACTCCTCAGCCTGGACTAAACCAATTACTGCCACCAAGTGGCAAATGTTGTCATTGGAGCCCGGAAGCACAAGGACACAACAGTTTCTTCCCTTCGTTTGTTCTGTTCCAGCCTCCGATGCATAAGAAACGCTATGGAATGTATCCAAGACCCACATCAGAACAGCAAGGAGCTGAGGTTTAGAGGAGTAATTAACAGGATTTTTATATCTAAGCAGGAAAAAAGAAGTAAAAATACTTGTGAGCTTCACCATAGAAATTCGTTATTTTGGCTGGGCGCGGTGGCTCAAGCCTGTAATCCCAGCACTTTGGGAGGCCTAGACGGGCGGATCACGAGGTCAGGAGATCGAGACCATCCCGGCTAATATGGTGAAACCCCGTCTCTATTAAAAATACAAAAAAACCTAGCCGGGCGAGGTGGCGGGTGCCTGTAGTCCCAGCTACTCGGGAGGCTGAGGCAGGAGAATGGCGTAAACCCAGGAGGCGGAGCTTGCAGTGAGCTGAGATCCGGCCACTGCACTCCAGCCTGGGCGACAGAGCGAGACTCCGTCTCAATAAAAAAAAAAAAAGAAAGAAATTGGTTATTTTTTCCTTCTGCTTCTTTCCATTTCAACTTTAAAAACACAGCGTTGCCTTGTTTATTGACAGTAAAAGGGATATGACATTTGGAAAGGTCATTTTCAAAGTAACTCAAGATTATGTCTTTAAGAACTAAAACATATTTTTAAAATGTAGCCACATATAATGGGCATGTATAGATGTCTCCTTGCAAAGGAGTTGGAACAAAATGATGTGCTGTATGTCTTGGTGCAGCCTGAAAGGCCAGTAGCTGCCAAGAAGGATAATTTATTTGGTGTCACAGTGTAAATTCACCACAGTCCAGGGGCAGGCCCATCCTTGCAGGCACAGAAACTCTGTTTTGTCTCTGCCTTTGGATTTTCTGTCCACAGGGATGCCGACTTAGCCTAATCAAGTCACACACAAAAACTAGAACGCAATGTACATATTTGTTTAAGATAACAAATATAGCACATCATATATTGATGTTAGTTTGACTGCTGTTTTCTGTGTCTGTATCAGGGGTTGGGGTTAGGGATAGAAGTAAAGAGGAGGGGGAACCAGAGATGTCCATGTCAGAGAGAAGCAGAGAGCTGGGTTGCACAGTTCATTCTGATGCTGTTTCTGCTCTTGTTCTAGTTTATGTGGCTTAGCAACATGCCTCCTTTTTCTGGGTAATTAACATAAGTCTCTGTTCCTTACAAACCAGAGAATGAGCTTAAAAGACTGTTAAACACGTAATTATCTCTAATTATGCAGAGTTTAAACAAATGGCTCTTACGATGTTCCCATCTGTAAAACTGATATGCCAATTCCTGCTTAAGACTTAGAGGTCTTGTTTAAGAAACTTGAAATGACTCTGATTCTCATATCCTAATTCCTACTTTACATCAGACACTTATTCTGACATTTAAAAAGACAGGCTGGAAACTGTCATTCTTGAAGAAATAGCTGTAGAATAGCCTCTCTAAGCTACTTGGGAATACCAGAATACCAGAACAGCAGTTCTTTACAAACTGCTAATATACACCTTGTAAAATACTGACCGTACTAATGGTCATAGCATCATAAATGGTAACATCATTCATTTTCCCTTTTACACAGGTCCTGCCTGTTATCTTTTGTGTATTTGCTACTCTCTTGTTTGGACCTACTTAGGATTTTCAATTGTTTATAATAATATTGTGGTATATTCAAATTGTAATACTTGCTAAAAATGCAAGTTATCAAGTCCCTTTCAGACACAGCTAGTAATTCAGGAAATTTCAGGAAATTTCTGAAGCACAAAATGTTCACCTATGACCTTTCGATGATTATGCAATTACAGCCTCAATATGTACTAAATATGGGTTGTCAAGAAGCCAGGAAATCCAGGTAGCAGCAAAGATTGAAGTGAGCTAAAATGTAGCTGTGACTTTTTTTTTTTTTTTTGACATGACATCTCTTACTCAAGGGGGAAGATTTTTACAAGTTAATGATAATTGAAATAAAAATTGAGAATCAGAACCAAACTAGTCAGGTTCATGGTTCATGCAGGCTGCATCAGCCAGACAGCAGAGAAGGAGAGGGACATACCCCAAAAGGGACTGGAGCCTGGAATGCGCCCCTGCACCCCTACAAGTTTGGCAAAAAAAAAAAAAATACCCAGAACTTAAAGTCATTTAACTCTCTAGTTAATTGTCAGTAATTGCTCAACTGTCTTGTGCAGCCTGTAATCCAAGCACTTTGAAAGGCCGAGGCAAGAGGATCACTTGAGGGCAGGCATTCAAGACCAGCCTGGGCAACATAGCGAGACCCTGTCTCTACAATAATTTTGAAAATTAGCGAGGCATGGTGGTGAGCACCTGTATTCCCAGCTACTCAAGGGGCTGAGGTGGGAGGATTGCTTGAGCCCAGGAGTTCGAGGCTGCAGTGAGCTATGATCATGCCACTCGACTCCAGCCTGGGCGACAGGGTGAGACTCTGTCTTTAATGAAATCTCACTTAGAAAAGTTTCTCCCACTTAAATGTAAGACCTCAAATTATAAAAATCCTAGAAGAAAACCTAGGAAATATTCTTCACAATATCAGGCTTGCCAAAGAATTTGTATAGTTAAGTCCTCAAAATCAATTATAACAAAAACAAAAATTGCCAAGTGGGACCTAATTAAAATAAAGAGCTTCTGCACAGCAAGAGAAACTATCAAAGGAGTAAACAGACAGCCTACAGAATGGGAGAAAGTATTTGCAAACTATGCATCCAACAAAGATCTAATATCCAGAATCTATAAGGAACTTAAATCGACAAGCAAAAAACAAATAACTCCACTAAAAAGTGAGCAAAGAGGCCAGGCACGGTGGCTCATGCCTGTAATCTCAGCACTTTGAGAGCCCAAGGTGGGCGGATTGCCTGAGCTCAGGAGTTCTAGACCAGCCTGGGCAACATGGTGAAACCCCGCCTCTACTAAAAATACAAAAATTAGCCAGGTGTGGTGGTGCGCGCCTATAATCCCAGCTACTCAGGAGGCTGAGGCAGAGAACTGCTTGAACCCGGGAGGTGGAGATTGCAGTGAGCCAAGACCTCACCACTTCACTCCAGCCTGAGGGACAAAGCAAAACTCCAAAGTGAGCAAAGAGCATTGACACCTCTCAAAAGAAGACATACATGTGGCCAACAAACATAGATAAAAATGCTCATCATCACTAATCATCAGAGAAATACAAATCAAAACCACAATGAGGCCGGGTGCGGTGGCTCAAGCCTGAAATTCCAGCACTTTGGGAGGCTGAGGTGGGCGGATCACTTGAGGTCAGGAGTTCGAGACCAGCCTGGCCAACATGGTGAAACCCCGTCTCTAATAAAAATACAAAAAATTATCCAAGTGTGGTAGCATGCACCCGCAATCCCCAGCTACTGAGGAGGCTGAGACAGGAGAATCACTTGAACCAGGGAGGTGGGGGTTGCAGTTAGCCGAAATTGTGCCACTGCACTCCAGCATGGGTGACAGGGAGAGACACTGTCTCAAAACACACACACACACACACACACACACACACACACACACACAATTCTGTACCATATCACACCAGTCAGAAATGGCTTTTGTTAAAAGCTATTTGGTTAAAAGACAAGAGATGCTGGTGAGGCTGCAGAGAAAAGGGGAAACTTAAGCACTGTTGGTGGGAATGTCAATTTGTCCAGCCACTGAGAAGAGCAGTTTGGAGATTTCTCAAAGAACTTAGGGATTGGCTGCTCTGCCTAGGGCACAGCCATTCTTTTATTTCTTTACTTCTCTAATAAACTTGCTTTCACTTAAAAAAAAAAAAAAAAAAGAAAGAAAAGAACTAAGAATTGAACTACCATTTGACAGAAATCCATTACTGGGTATTTACCCAAATGAAAACAAGTAATTCTACCAAAAGGACACAGGCATCCATATGTTCATTACAGCACTGTTCACAGTGGCAAAAACGTGGAATCAACCTAAGTGCCCATCAACAACGGAATAGATTTTTTTTAAACTGTGTCATACTATACAGCCACAAAAAAAAGAACACCATGGAATACTATACAGCCATAAAGAAGAACACCATGGAATACTATACAGCCATAAAAAAGAACACCATGGAATACTATGCAGCCATAAAGAAGAACACCATGGAATACTATACAGCCATAAAAAAGAACACCATGGAATACTATATACATCCATAAAGAAGAGCACCATGGAATACTACACAGTCATAAAAGAAAATAAAATAATGTCCTTTTGCAGCAACTTGAATGCATTATCCTAAGCGAACTAACACAGAAACAGAAAATCAAATTCTACATGTTCACTTTTATAAATGGGAGCTAGTCACTGGGTACACATGAACATAAAGATGGGAACAATAGACACTGGGGAACACAAGAACAGGAGGGAGAGGAGGGCAAGGCTGAAAAACTACCTATTGGGTACTATGGGCTTACTTACCCAGTGACAGGTTCAATCCTACCCCAAATCTCAGCTTCAGGCAATATACCTTTGTAACAAACCTGCACACATACCCTCTGATTCTAAAATAAAAATTGAAAAGAAAAAAAAAACAAAGAGTTCCGCCTTCCTTATCATCAACATCCTCACGATGGGTCAATATAATGCTGTTTTTTGTTTTTTGTTCTCGTTTTTGTTTTTTACATATTTGACTTTTGCTGCAGCTTCTGCATTTCAAAGAGAAAAAAATACCAGAGCATCTTTCTGAAGACTCCCTGCTTTCATCCTCAGATACTTCTGGACTATTCTATTACTCTATTCTGAGGAAGGGAAACAGGCACATGGCTAAACTCACGAAACACACCCAAGCATCACCACTGAGTAAGAGGTCAAACTTCTGTTTCCACCAAAGAGTATATGGGTCTCCCAGAGCTGTGCTGTCAACATCAGATGGCCCTCTTGCAGGGTGTAAGCCTGTCTCCCTGAATGCCCCAGCATATCCTGCCCCTGGCAGGAGTTTCCAAAGAGAACTTCACAGGCACTGGCAGAAGGAAAACAAAGGCTTTGTTTGAGACACTGAGTCCAAGCTAAGATAATAACTAAAAGGCCATGACTGACAGCAAAATGCATTTAGGGATAAATTAACATGCAGTTGAATGTAAATTTAAGATCATATTAAGAGTACAGGTAGGAAGATACTATTGGGATAATTTTTTACCCAGAAAAAGAAAATGTTTGGAGAGAAATTATGTCAGAGATTGTGTATGCATGTATGTGTGTGTGTATTTATTTATGTATTCATGTATGTATGTATGTATTAGTTTTTTTAGAGAGACTGCAGTCTCACTATGTTGCCCAGGCTACTCTCTTTTTTTTTTTTTTTTTTTTTTTTTTGAGACAGAGTCTCGCTCTGTCGCCCAGGCTGGAGTGCAGTGGCCGCATCTCAGCTCACTGCAAGCTCCGCCTCCCGGGTTCACGCCATTCTCCTGCCTCAGCCTCCCGAGTAGCTGGGACTACAGGCGCCCGCCACCTCGCCCGGCTAGTTTTTTGTAGTTTTAGTAGAGACGGGGTTTCACCATATTAGCCAGGATGGTCTCGATCTCCTGACCTTGTGATCCGCCCGTCTCGGCCTCCCAAAGTGCTGGGATTACAGGCTTGAGCCACCGCGCCCGGCCCCTCAGGCTACTCTCAAACTCCAGGCCTCAAGTGACTCTTCCACCTCAGCCCCACAAAGTGCTGAGAATACAAGCATGAGCCACCACCCCCGGCCACAGATTAATTAATCTAATAAGAAGTTTGTCAGTAATGAGGCCAGGCGTCGTGGCTCATGCCTGTAATCCCAGCACTTTGGATGGCCAAGGTGAGCAGATCACTTGAGGTCAGGGATTTGAGACCAGCCTGGCCAACATGGCGAAACCTTGTCATTACTAAAAATACAAAAAACAGCCGTGCATGGTGGTGCACACCTGTAGTCCCAGCTACTCGAGAGGCTGAGGCAGGAGAATCACTTGAACCGAGGAGACGGAGGTTGCAGTGAGCCAAGATCACACCACAGCACTCTAGCCTAAGCGACAGAGTGAGACTTTGTCTCAAAAAAAAAAAAAAAAAAAAAAAATTTATGAGTAACGATAGCTTTTTGCAAATAAATTTTAAAATTTATATTAAGATAATATATAGATGACATTATTGTATGATTAAGTCATTATCAAAAAATAAGACATTATTGTATGACTAGTCTTTATCAAAATTTAAGAAATAGAATCCATGTGTATCTTATAGTCATGTATTGGCAGTTCACACTCTGCATAGTTCTTTTTTTTTGAGACGGAGTTTCAATCTTGTTGCCCAGACTGGAGTGCAATGGCGAAATCTCAGCTCACTGCAACCTCCACCTCCTGGGTTCAAGCAATTCTCCTGCCTCGGCCTCCCAAGTAGTTGGGATTATAGGCATGCACCACCACACCTGGCTAATTTTTGTATTTTTAGTAGAGACAGGTTTCACTACATTGGTCAGGCTGGTCTTGAACTGCTGATCCTAGGTGATCCACCCACCTCAGCTTCCCAACCTGCTGGGATTACAGGTGTGAGCCACCACGCCCAGCCTGCATAGTTCTGATATGCACAAATTTCTGTTACCAGTCCCCCAACACAACATGGTGCAAATTTCATTTACTAAGATATATTAACTGTAAGTAATTACATAAAGTATAAATTTGACTGCTAGCTCTTCAGTACCTAAATCACTATGCAAATAACATGCATACCGTGATCAGTGACCAATTATGTCACTTCTTCCATAGTCTGCTGTTGGTCACTGAACATCTGTTATTCAATTCACACACAGTGAAGTGTATACAAAAATGAGTTATTAGAAGAGGAAATAAAAATAAAAAATTTAAAAGGGAATTATCTGGTAAAATTAAAAAAAAAAAGTGCAGCAAAGAAATGAAAAGTAATCAAGCTAGCAGTGCATTTCCAGTGAAACGTAAATGGAGTTACGGAAGAAGTAGCCAAGTATGGATATGTGGGCACCACTCACTGCTACTCCAGAGACTAGATGTACAGCCCAGGAACTTGGTGAACATGAACCTGGCCACATAAGTGAGGAACGTGGTTGTGACACAAAGTGTAAAGATTTTCCAGAGGGAGTGACATGGGCGGATAAAAATAATCACATTAAAGAAACTCAGAAATATTTCTTATTCAAGCACAAAAGATAAAATGTTGGAAGCTGATTCAAACGTAGGAGTATGACAATTCTCCAAGACATAGAAAAAATACTGCCGGCTGAGTGCAGTGGCTCACACCTGTAATCTCAGCACTTTGGGAGGCTGAGGCAGGAGGATCACTTGAGCCCTAGGGGTTTGAGAACAGCCTGGGCCATGGAGCAAAATCCCATCTCTACAAAAAAATACAAAAATTAGCCAGGAGTGGTGGCCCTTGCTGGTAGTCCCATCTTCTTGGGAGGCTGAGGTGGGAGGATTGCTGGAGCCCAGGAAGTTGAGACTAAAGTGAGGCATGATGGTGCCAAAACAGATGCTGCTTCATATCGTAAGTTGTATTTTTTAGAAGAAGACATCACTGTACAAACTAATCTCGATTATTTTTTTAAAGAGAAATAAAACACTGTAATACTCGACGTTTCTGACATTTTGAGTTACCTGATACTCAATGAACATTTGCTTTACTATTTTTCATTTCCCAATACATTTGTAGATAATAAGAGAGTTTTGACACAGATTTTTAAAAGTCACAGAACAATCTCCCTTGATTAAGATTGCTCTGCACGGTTTCAGCTTGCATGGCCATTTTTGTGGCCCTGCACTACTGTGCAAAGTGAGGATTGTTTGTACTCTATTTTATTTATTTATTTATTTATTTTTGAGACAGAGTCTAACTCCGTCGCCCAGGCTGAAGTGCAATAGTGTGATCTCGGCTCACCTCAAGCTCTGACCCCAGGGTTCAAGTGATTCTCCCACCTCAGCCTCCTGAGTAACTGGGATTACAGGTGCCTGCCACCACGCTCAGTTAATTGTTGTATTTTTAGTAGAGATGGGGTTTCACCATCTTGGCCAGACTGGTCTTGAACTCCTGACCTCTTGATCCATTTGCCTCAGCCTCCCAAAGTGCTGAGATTACCGTGAGCCACTGTGTCCAGCCCTAGTTTATTATTTATTTATTTAGAGACTCTGCTGCCAAGGCTGGAGTATCGTGGTACAGTCATGGCTCACTGGAGCCTTGACCTCCTTCACGGGCTGAAAATGAATGCCTCCTTTTTAGCAATCATCATCATTATTTCACATGTAAAAACAACTATTTCAGTAACACCCCACAAGGATTATCTGCAATTTGAAGACTGATTTCTAAAACTGTGAGCACTGCCCAAGTGAGCAACTTTTCTCATAGCAACGGAATACAGCTGTAGTGTTGCTGCCATTTTTGTGCAGGTTTTCAGTCTTAAAATGAGGGATTTTAGGGATTCCACCCCTTTCCCTAGTCTAGTCTCACATACTGCACTTGGCTATTTCATACTTCTGCGGTGAGTAGCTCGATACCTCACTCTCAGAGCCTGGTGTATCCACTTGGTCATCTGTGGGGAAAAGAAAGAAAGATCAGACTGTTACTGTGTCTATATAGAAAGAAGTAGACATAAGAGACTCCATTTTGTTCTGTATTTGAGATGCTGTTAATCTGTGACCCTACCCCAACCTTGTCCTTGCAAGAGACATGTGCTGTGGTGACTCAAGGTTTAAAGGATTTTGGGCTGTGCAGGGTGTGCTTTGTCAAAAAGTGCCTGAAAGACCGGGCGCGGTGGCTCAAGCCTGTAATCCCAGCACTTTGGGAGGCCGAGACGGGCGGATCACGAGGTCAGGAGATCGAGACCATCCTGGCTAATACGGTGAAACCCCGTCTCTACTAAAAAATACAAAAAACTAGCTGGGCGACGAGG
>NW_016803645.1:2154428-2157115 GCF_001698545.2 Rhinopithecus bieti | reverse complement strand
CTTGCTGGTTAAAAGTCATCACCATTCTCTTAATCTCAAGTACCCAGGGATACGCACACTGCCAAAGGTCGCAGGGACCTCTGCCTAGGAAAGCTAGGTATTGTCCAAGGTTTCTCCCCATGTGATAGTCTGAAATATGGCCTCGTGGGAAGGGAAAGACCTGATCGTCCCCCAGCCTGACACCCGTGAAGGGTCTGTGCTGAGGAGGACTAGTACAAGAGGAAAGAAGGCCTCTTGGCGGTTGTTGGCAGTTGAGATAGAGAAAAGCATCTATCTCCTGCCCGTCCCTGGGCAATGGAACATCTCGGTATAAAACCCGATTGTATGTTCTGTTTACTGAGAAACGAGAAAACCGCCTTTGGGTGAAAGGCAGGACTTGCTAGCGCAATGCTGCTCTTTATGCACTAAAAAGGTTTACGGAGATGTTTACATATGCATATCAAGGCACAGCACTTTTCCTTAAACTTATTCATGTCACAGAGAACTTTATTCATATGTCTTACTGCTGACTTTCTCCCTATAATGATCCTATTATCCTGCCACTTCCTTTTCTTTAAGATGGTAAAGATAATTATCAATAAATGCTAAGGGAACTCAGAGACCGGTGCCGGAGTGGGTCCTCTGTATGCTGAACGCTGATCCCCGGGCCCACTTTTCTTTCTCTATACTTTGTCTCTGTGTCTCATTTCTTTTCTCAAGTCTCTTGTTCCACCTAACGAGAAACGCCCACAGGTGTGGAGGGGTAAGCCACCCCTTCACATTTCCCCTTCCTGGAATGCCTTCCCCACCCCCACTATCTAGTTGTCTAACTCGGAGGCCTTTCATGCTTATCTTTATAACTGTAGGCTCTGCCACAGCACTGGCAAACAGTATATGCCCAGTAAATTGTTTTGAAGAAATGAATGAATGAATCCTCAAGTCTCACCTCCAGCCACACCTGCTCTGAGTCTTTCCTGCCTCCGCTAAATGGACCGGGCATTTTCTCCTCTGTAGCTTGTACCTCCCTATCTTTGTTCTGATTAATACTTGATCTTTCAAAAACAGGTACTATTGACTGGGTGCGGTGGCTCACGCCTGTAATCCCAGGACTTTGGGAGGCCGAAGCGGGCAGATCATGAGGTCAGGAAATTGAGACCATCCTGGCTAACATGGTGAAACCCCGTCTCTACTCAATTAAGATTGCCCTGCACGGTTTCAGCTTGCATGGTCATTTTTGTGGCCCTGCACTACTGTGCAAAATGACGATTGTTTGTACTCTATTTTATTATTTATTTATTTATTTTTGAGACAGAGTCTCACTCTGTCACCCAGGCTGAAGTGCAGTAGTGTGATCTCGGCTCACTGCAAGCTCTGACCCCGGGGTTCAAGTGATTCTCCCGCCTCAGCTTCCTGAGTAACTAGGATTACAGGTGCCTGTCACCACGCTCAGCTAATGGTAGCGGGTGCCTGTAGTCCCAGCTACTCGGGAGGCTGAGGAAGGAGAATGGCGTGAACCCGGGAGGCGGAGCTTGCAGTGAGCCGAGATCGCGCCACTGCACTCCAGCCTGGGTGACAGAGCAAGACTCTGTCTCAAAAAAAAAAAAAAAAAAAAAAAAAAAACAGATACTATCATTGATTGCCCTCCTTTAAAAAAACATCCTCTCCCTGGTCCCCAGTCCCTCAGATACAGTTCAGAAGTTCAGACTCCTTAGTTGACATTCTTTGTTTATTCTTTCCTTCATTCAGTGAGAATTTATCAATTGTACATGTTATGAACAAGTTGAGGACCCTATTCTCAAAGGTTAACCACATGCACTAGCCTGAGAGACACACAAACAGATAATTGTGGTACAATGCAGAGAATGCAGTGAAAGGGATAGAGACAGTGTATTTTGATAGCAAAGGGGAGGGGTCTCTTCATTACCCACAGAGCAAGTGGAAAGGAAAAGTTTTCCCTGAGAAGACCACCACTCATCCTAGTCTTACAGATGAGTGAAAATTCACTAATCAAAGGAGAGTGAAATGGAAAGGAGGCACGCACGCTTTTTAAAAATATACTTGGGGCCGGGCGTGGTGGCTCACGCCTGTAATCCCAGCACTCTGGGAGGCCAAGACAGGAAGATCACCTGAGGTCAGGAGTTCAAGACCAGCCTGGCCAACATAGTGAAACCCCATCTCTACTAAAATACAAAATTAGCTGGGCATGGTGGTGCATGCCTGTAGTCCCAGCTACTCGGGAAGCTGAGACAGGAGAATCATTTGAACCCAGGAGGTGGAGGTTGCAGTGAGCCAAGATCATGCAACTGCACTCTAGCTTGGGCAACAGAGGGAGACTTCATCTCAAAAAAGAAAAAAAAAGAAAAAGAAAAAATATATATATGGTGCTTGGCCAGGTGCAGTGAGTCACACCTATAATTCCAGCACTTTGGGAGGCTGAGGCAGGAGGATGGCTTGAGACCAGGAGTTTGAGACTAGCCTGGGCAACATAGGGAGACCCCCATCTCTACATATAATTTAAAAATTAGCCAGGTGTGGTGGTGCATGCTTGTGGTCCCAGCTACTTGAGAGGTTAAGGTGGGAGGATGGGCTCAGCCTGAAAGGTCGAGGCTGCAGTGAGCCATGATAGTGTCACTGGCACTCCAACCTGGGCAACATAGTGATATCCTGTCTCAAAAAAAAAATATATATATATATATATATATATAATA
>NW_016803645.1:2109338-2151302 GCF_001698545.2 Rhinopithecus bieti | reverse complement strand
AAAAAAAAAAAAAAAAAACAAGGTTTCTCACTAACCTTTGTCATACAACAGAACAAAGCAAATACACAACTCCTGACAACTGTAAGGAAGTGAGAGCCTGACTCTCAAGCAGTGGGGAGTGGAAGGAAAGAAATAGTACATGTCCCATTATTACTAATGCAAGGCTTCTTTGTTCCCCAACTCTATTTGTTCTTTTAAGTAAATCTCCCAACTATAAACTTTGCCTGTTTCAAAAGTTTTCAAGACCTTTACCCTCAATTAGGAAGCCCTATCACACTGGCCCTGTCCTGTTCACGTTCCTCTCCTGACCCTGGAGTCTTATTTTTCCCCAAAAGGGAAGTAGTCAGGGTAGCAAGCAAAGAAAATCACTAAATGTTGAGCAATATGAACCAGGCAATTCAACTCCTACATCTGATCCCCCTGCCCAAACTTTTAAAATCTGTCTTCTGGATTCTTCGGAGAAGCTGGTAAGGGAGGCAGACTGTGTTGCTATATTTATTTATTCCTCTGTAGTTGATTTAAACCAAAAAAGGTACACGTGGATGCAAAATATATGTAAGCAATGATGCAGGTACACACACAATACTCCCTGCAACTTAAGAAGTAGAATATTGGGCTGGGCATGGTGGCTCAAACCTGTAATCTCAGCACTTTGGGAGGCCAAGGCAGGCGGATCACTTGAGGTCAGGAGTTCAAGACCAGCCTGGCCAACACGGGGAAACCCTGTCTCTACTAAAAATACAAAAAAATTAGCTGGGTGTGGTGGCATCCACCTGTAATTCCAGCTACTTGGGAGGCTAAAGCAGGAGAATCACTTGAACTCGGGAGGCAGAGGTTGGGGTGAGCCAAGATTGTGCCACTGCACTGTAGCCTGGGTGACACAGCAAGATGCTGTCCCAAAAACAAAAAAGAAGTAGAATATTACGCTGTCATTGAAGCTATGTATATATTGCTGCTTGATCCCATCCCCTTTCTTCCCCCCCAAATCCAGCAGATGTATTTGCATTTACGATGTATTTGCATTTACAGAGTTAGCTGGATTTGCATCCAACAGATGTATTTGCATTTACAGAGTTGGATGACTATTCTGCAAACGGGGCCACTTTTGCCCCATTGAGTCTTATGTGTGAGTCTTTGTGTTGTCTGAGCAAGGCGCATAATCCCAGAATTGCTGTAAGAATTTGTCCTCAGGAGCACTGGCTTTCCTGTTCATTTAGGATGCATCTCTCTCAGTTCATGGTTGTTAGTCCCGTATATTTCTAACAAACCCAGCAATGCCTGATAAAATATCTTCACAATGATTTGTCCAAGATTAAGTGGTAGCGTAGCAGGAGAGGGTTCCTCATGGTATCTAGGAGCCCATACTGCTCTGAGTGGAAGTCTGTGGTTTCCCAATTCTTGCCTCTGGCCTTGGGAGAGTATCTTTCCTTCTTGCTATATTCTAAGGAAGGATTACAACACATCCTATTTCACTGCTGCTACCCTTGAAAATGGTGGCTGGGCACCGTGGCTCACTCCTGTTATCCCAGCACTTTGGGAGGTTGAGGCAGGTAGATCACGAGGTCAGAAGATCAAGACCACCTTGGCCAACACGGTGAAAACCCATCTCTACTAAAAACAAAAAAAAAAAAAAAAAAAAAATTAGCCGGCCTGGTGGCATGCGCCTGTAATCCCAGCTACTTGGGAAGCTGAGGCAAGAGAATCACTTGAACCTGGGAAGCGGAGCTTGCAGTGAGCCAAGATCATGCGACTGCACTCCAGCCTGGGCAACAGAGACTCAGTCTCAAAAGGAAAGAAGAAAAGAAAAAAAGAAAAGAGAAGAGAGGAGAGGAGAGAAAAGAAGAGAGAAAGAAAAGAAAAGAAAAGAAAAGAAAAGAGAAGAGAAGAGAAAAGAAAAGGCTTATTAAACCTGGGACAGTTTCAAATAATTGGTAGTGGGTGTCACGTGCGTCCGTGTGAAGAGACCACCAAACAGGCTTTGTGTGAGCAACAAAGCTTTTTAATCACCTGGGTGCAGGCGGGCTGAGTCCGAAAAGAGAGTCAGCGAAGGGAGATAAGGGTGGGTCCGTTTTATAGGATTTGGGTAGGTAAAGGAAAATTCCAGTCAAAGTGGGGTTTTCTCTGGCGGGCAGGAGTGGGGTCACAAGGTGCTCAGTGGGGAGCTTTTGAGCCAGGATGAGCCAGGAAAAGGAATTTCACAAGATAATGTCATCGCTTAAGGCAAGGACCGGCCATTTTCACTTCTTTTGCGGTGGAATGTCATCAGTTAAGGCGAGGCAGGGCATTTGCACTTCTTTTGTGATTCTTCAGTTACTTCAGGCCATCTGGGCATATACGTGCAAGTCACAGGGGATGCGATGGCTTGGCTTGGGCTCAGAGGCCTGACAATAAGTCTCCCCAAATTTAATCTCTTTGAATCAACTTTGATTTTCTAAACTCTGGCAAAAATTATGCAATAAAGAACTTTATTATCTGAATTTGTGCATCGTATCAGCTCCTATTCTGACAATTTTTAATGATTAATTCTGATTTCTAGTTAATAACCACCACCTGGCATATCAGTTATCTATTGTTGTGTAACAAATCCTCTGAAATTTAACAGAGTGAAAAAGCGACAAACATTTATTTTCATTGAAAAAGCAACAAACATTTATTTTCTCACCCAGTTTCTGTTAGTGAGAAACTGGGGAATGGCTTAGTTGAGTAACTGGGGACCTCATATAAGGTTTGGATGTCAAATGGGGCTGCATTCAGCCAAAGACCTGACTGGGTAGAGGATCCCTTGCCACGCCGACTCACTCCGATGACTGGCAAGTCAGTGCTGGGTGTAGTGAGAAACCTCAGTTCCCCAGCATGTGGCCCTCCCTATAGGACAGCTTGAGTATCCTTACAACATGGCGTCTGTGAGATCAAGGCGGACACCTTCCTTGAAAGTCACACAATATCCCTGTTGGTGTCACAGGTCATCTCTATTCAATGTGGGAGAATCTACAGAGGAAAATGAACACGAATTGGTGGGGATCACTGGGGTTCCCCTGAAGGCTGACCACCACTCTCAGCAAATATTTTTCATTTGAAAGAGTGCAAAGCCAAATATCCCCAAATCTGAAGCGTGATAATTTGTAAACTACTCCAATGCACTGAATAAAGAACAGAAATTAAACTTTTAAACTTTTGCGTTTCCTATGCAGAAGAAGATGGATTTCGGATTTTTTTTTTTGGGGGGGTTTTTTTGGCAAGAAATCTGACAGTTTGGGGCTGATGGCACTTTTGTTTTGTTGTTTTGTTTTGCTTTTAATCAGGCAGCCTCCTGAGCTCAGAGTAGGCTCTGAGAGACTCTGGAGCATCTTTTTTTAGGTTCCAAAAATGAAATTACATTTCATGACTAAAGAGTGAAGAACAACAGCGTGGATAGAAACAATGGGGGGCTGTGGCAGAAAGTTGTTATTCAAAGGTTCTGAAGTTTTCCTCTTGAAAGTCCTTGGGTTTTGTTAATTTTCACAGAATAATAAGCTCCATTCAAGGAAGAGTTTTCTTGCCCTTCTACTTCTGACAGTAACTGTCATCATAGAATAATGCTAAACTACATTTTATTTTGTTTTGTTTCACTTTGCTTTCTGGAATGCCCGAAATGACAGCACCCACAGAATTTCTGGAATTTCTTTATGACCTTCTAACGAGGTAGAGAGCCATAAGTCTAATTATAAAACAATGTTAGCCTTGTTATTGCTAGGTTAGCAAGCCAGAAACCTGGCAAAGTTCAACAGAGCAGTAGTTTAAAAATATTTATATAAACCTTTGTTTAGTGCCAAACCCCTGAAGAACGAGTGGATTTTTCCACCAGGTGCATTGACACCATCCAGTAATATTTTCTAAGCCCTCTCTTCCTCATGAATAATCAAATTCAAGATGAATGTATGAGAGAATCTACCAGCAGCATGTGCCAGACATTTTCCCAGGCTTCTGGGAGGTATCAAGAAAGCAAAGATCTTGCCCTCAAGGAGTTAGCAGGTCTCTGCTCAGCATGGAAAACCTTTTAGGCTGAGCCGTGAGTTGGTATATGCCTGTCCCTTATGAACTTGCAATAAGACAGAAAATTGGCCAGGCGCAGTGGATGATGACTTGTAATCCCAGCACTTTGGGAGGCCAAGGAGGGCGGATCACTTGAAGTCAGGAGTTCGAGACCAGCCTGCGCAGCGTGGTAAAACCTGTCTCTACTAAAAATACGAAAATTAGCTGGGCGTGGTAGCATGTGCCTGTAATCCCAGCTATTCGGGAGGCTGAGGCAGAAGAACTGCTTGAACCCAGGAAGCAGAGGTTGCAGTGAGCTGGGATCACGCCACTACACTCCAGACTGGACGACAGAGAGACACTCTGTCTCAAAAAAAAAAAAAAAAAAAATAGACATAAAATCCTGTGGAACAGGGACTCAATCAGAAGATCTCTTCCTCACTCTTCCTCTTCTTCCTCCCTTCTCCCCAACCTGGTGTTACCTTCCTGGGAGCAGGAATGTTTCTCCTTCCCAATCTTGTCAGTTCAGAGAGTAGTTCTTAAGTTTTCTCCGAATCCAATCAGCATGCACTGTGAGACTGACTGCTGAGACCTCACTCTCGGGTCTTAGACCCTTCGTTCTGCCAGGGTTCCAGTTTTGCGGTGTAACAGCAACCTGGAGCAAATCTCAGCCCCTGGTGATTTGCACAACAGGGTCCTACCTTGCAGTACAACCTGGAGAGCCAGGAACCACTGTCCTGGTGTCAAGAGAGCCACCACCTTTCTGGGAAAGAAGGGCAGCAGAAGCAAAGGTTTCTTCTAAATGGGCTCTGCTTCCTACACCCTAGGGCCTTTCTTCTTTTGCTGAGGAAGAAAAGAACATTATCCTACCCCATCCAAACTAAGGACTCACTTGATTATTTTTATCCTATTTAGAACTCCCCAGTGCCGCCTCCCTGTCCCTCAACTCACTCATAATTCTTTGGAAAGAACAAGACACAATACATAAGCAGCTAGATTTCTGAAGCAGATCACTTAGTCTATTCCTTCTTGAATGAAATGTCCAAGTCTCGTGAAGGCATCTTTCTACACTATGGACTGACAGTCCTAAAACCTTCCATGTAAAAGCAATTTAAAAGCACTATGAATCCAGGTGTGGTGGCTCACTCCTATATTCCCAGCACTAGTTCAAGACCAGCCTGGGCCACATAATGAGACCATCTCTACAAAAATAATAAAATAAAATAAAATAAAACAGTCAGGTGTGGTTGTGCATGCCTGCAGTTCCAGCTGCTCTGAAAGCTGAGGTGGGAGGATTGCTTGAGCCTAGGAGTTTGTGGTTACAGTGAGTTTTTTTTTTTTCCCTGCATTTTTGCCTGGGGAACAGGGCAGGACCCTGTCTCAAAAAAAAAAAAAAAAAAAAACAGCATTATGGATTACATAAATACAAAGATCCACAATTTCTATTTCTCCCTCCTTTGTTCCTCTTCCCTAGCACAGAGCACACATTTTCTCCACCACCCTTCATCTGTCCATCCCTGGGATCAAAATGACAGTGGACAGCCCACAAGTCCAAAGGCAAGCTTCCCCTGTAGAGCTCTTCTCTTATAAAATGGAATTAAGTGCAGCTGGGCATGGTGGCTCATGCCTGTAATCCCAGCACTTTGGGAGGCCGAGGTGGGCGAATCACGAGGTCAGGAGTTCAAGAGCAGCCTGGCCAACATGGTGAAACCCTGTCTCTACTAAAAATACAAAAATTAGCTGGGTGTGGTGATGCATTCCTGTAATCCCAGCTATTGGGGAGGCTGAGGCAGGAGAATGGCTTGAACCCAGGAGGTGGAGTTTGCAGTGAGCCGAGATCATGCCACTGAACTCCAGCCTGGGTGACAGAGCAAGACTCCATCTCAAAAATAAAATAAAATGGAATTAAGTTGTCAAAACAACATTCTAAAGGAAAAAAGAAAAAGCCTCCAAATAAATAGGGCAATTATCAAAATATGGAGGGTAAATTACTTCTTTCTAGTTGAAAAAGAGTTATTGGCTGGGCATGGTGGCTCACACCTGTAATCCTAGCACTTTAGGAGGCTGAGGCAGGAGGATCCCTTGAGCCCAGGAGTTCAAGACCAGCCTGGTCATTGCGGCTCACACCAGTAATCCCAGCACCTTGGGAGGATCATTTGAGCCCAGGAGTTTGAGACCATCCTGGGCCTCTTAGCAAGACCCTGTCTCTACTAAAAATTTAGAAATTAGCTGGGTATGGTGGTGCATGCCTGCATTCCTAGCTACTCAGGAGGTTGAGGCAGAAGGATTGCTTGAGCCCAGGAGTTTGAGGCTGCAGTGAGCCGTGATTGCACCACTGCACTCCAGCCTGGGCAACAGAGCAAGACCCTGTCTCTAAAAAACAAACAAACCCAAAGATCATGACTCCTAATGGGGATCCCCTCCCTTCCCCTATTGCTGCATTCATACTGGGTTCCAGGGACCTCTTCCTCCCCTAACCCCTTCACTCCTCCTTGCTGGTGCTGGGATGCTTTGCCAGTCCTTTGTGGAATCTCCAGATCTACCTACACTTTTGTAAATAACGCCTTCATAACACTTAATGATGACCCTGTTTGAGAGTATCATCTGTTTCCTGCAGGGACCATGACCACTACTTTGCATGACTGAAATTTTTAGCCTGCACATCTATGCATCTAGCATTTCACTCTTTCCCAAATGAAAAGGAAACTACAAATAAGCTAACCGCAGAGTGCACAATTTTACATAACTAATAAAATGTATTAGGCATTTTGCTGCAAAGAAAATGAAATAAAGATGTTTTATTATGTACATTAGTTAATGAGGCACAGGAAAGGAATGTTAAGAAAAGCAGGAATGTTTGTCTAGTTCATGGTCCATGATAACCACAGATGGCTGCATTTGTAGCCACATGAGTCATTCAAAAGTGATATGAACATGCACACATAACAATTCTTCCGCTTTTAATGAAACATAAGAAACTGTCAAGCTTTGGAAAATAGAAACAAACATATTCAATGCTTTTTGAAAAATCAGACCTTATTTGAAAAGAAAACTGTTCTATCATCAAATGTATTATGCATTTCTTTTTTATCATTTGAAATAATAGCTTATAAATAACATAGGTCCAGAACTAATAAATGAATTTTTACAAGAGATCTTTCTCTCCCTCAAAAGGTTTAAATTTACTTTTCAAAATAAACAGCAAATTTCCTGGATGTAAGGAAGAGAAAGGAGTTTCCAGAATTAAAGGAGTTTCCAATTGCTTTTCTCTTCTATTTTATTTATTTATTTATTTTTTTCAGTAAGAACACAAGGTGAGATCTACTATCTTAACAAATTGTTCAGTGTACACTGCAGTATTGTTGACTATAGGTGCAATGTTGTACCACAAATCTCTAGAGCTTATTCACCTGACTTTACTGAAACTTTATGCCTATTGATTAGTAACTGCCCACTCACCTCAGCCCCTGGCCACCATCATTTCACTCTTTGGTTCTATGAACTTGACTATTTTAAATATCTCATATAAATTGAATCCTGCAGTATTTGTCTTTCTGTTAATAGTTTATTTCACTTAGCGTAATGTCCTTAAGATTTATCCATGTTGTTGAATAATTGCAGAATTTCCTTCTTTTTAAAAGTTAAACAGTATTCCATCGTATGTATGTATACATTTTCTTTATTCATTCCTCTGCTGATGGACGTTTAGATTGTTTATATATCTTGAATATTGTGAATAATGTGGCAATGAACCTGCGAATGCTAACACCTCTTTGGGATCCTGATTTCAATTCTTTTGGATAAATATCCAGAAATAATATTGCTAGGTCACATGGCAGTCCTATTTTTACATTTTTTAGGAACATCCATACTGTTTTCCTTAGTGGCTGCACCATTTTGCATTCTCCATAGTATGCAAGGATTCCAATTTGTCCACATCCTCACCAATATTTGTTGTGTTTTGGTTTTTTAATAATAGCCATCCTGACAGGTGAGAGTTGGTATCTCACTGTGGTTTTGATTTGCATTGCCCTGATGATTAGTGATGATGAGCACCTTTTATCCTCTGGGAGCCTCCCATTTCCTGTCTCTCATTGAAGAGAATTTGCCCATGAGGAGTTAATATCCCTATACTCTCCCTCCTAATGTGTCAACTAGCTTCTTTCATTGCTGTTCAAGATGCCAGAGCCCATGCTATTCAGATCCTTGGCCCATTTTTTATTTTTTTTTCTTTTTTTTGCTATTGAGTTATGAGTTCCTTACATATTTTAGATATCAACGCCTTATCAGATACATAGCTTGCAAATATTTGCTCCCATTTCATAGGTTTTCTTTCCACTCAGTTGATTGTTGCCTTTGCTGTGCAGAAGCTTTGTGATTTGATGTAACTTTACTTATTTTTGTTTTTGTTGCCTGTGTTTTGGGGGTCATAGCCACGAAATCATTGACAAGACCAACATCAAAGAGCATTTCCCCTGTGTTTTCTTCTAGAAGTTTTACAGTTTCAGATTTTATGTTTAAGTCTTTAATCCATTTTGCATTGGATTTCGTATGTGATGTAAGATAAAAGTCCAATCTCACCCCTTTGCACATAGATATCTGATTTTCCCAATACCATGTGTTG
This sequence comes from Rhinopithecus bieti, assembly GCF_001698545.2. NCBI lineage: Eukaryota > Metazoa > Chordata > Mammalia > Primates > Cercopithecidae > Rhinopithecus > Rhinopithecus bieti. Next base: position 2,142,667 of record NW_016803645.1, on the reverse strand, counting down.
AAGAGACTATGATATCCCATTATGTATTCTTGGCACCATTGTTGAAGATCAGTTGACTACATACATGTGAATCTGTTTCTGGACTCTCTATTCTGTTCCATTCATGTATACATCTATCTGTTGGCCAGTAACATACTGTTTTGATTACTGTAGTTTTGTTATACATTCTGAAATCAAGAAATGTGATGCCTCATCTTTGTTCGTCTTTCTCAAGATTGATATGGCTATTCTTGGTCTTTTGTGGTTTCATTTGAACTGTAGAATTGTTTTGTCCCTATCTTCAGACAACATCATCTCCTATATAGAACACCCTAAGACTCCATTTTTTAAACATGTTAGAACTAATAAAGGAATTCAACAAAGTTGCATAATACAAAATCAACATACAAAAATCAGTTGCATTTCTATACATTAACAAAGAACTATCTAAAAAGGAAATTAGGGAAATAATACCATATACAATAGCACCCAAAAGAATAAAATACTTGGGAATAAACTTAACTAAGGAGGCAAAAGACTTGCATAAATAAGAATAAACTTAACTAAGGAGGCAAAAGACTTGTATACTGAAAACTACAAACTTGTATACTGAAAACTTGTATACTGATGAAATAAATTAAAGAAGACACAAAAAAATAGACATTTCATTCCTGGGCTGCAAGACTTAATATTGCTATTCTCCTTTTTTAGAAAAATAAGCAAACTCAAGTATGCAGAGTTAAGTTAGTCATATTTAATCTTTGATTCATTATACATCATCATCATCAGTCCACGCATATCCCTCTTTTATTTTATTTCATTTTGAAAATAATAAAAGGTGCACCCCACATACCCATTATCCTAACCAAGAACTAGAATATCACTCATCAGTCACAAATCTCATATGCTTCCCCACATTTTCTCAGTACCACCTATGTCTTAGACCTCAGCCATTTGCCTTGCCTTAGCCCCAGCCTGTGCCTGACCAACTCTCCTAGGCTACCCAGTTCCCTCCTAGGCTGTTGAGGGTCGGCTGTCCCCTTGACTGTCAACTCTGCAGCTGGGTCAACCACACACACCCAGAGTTCCTAGTTCCTCCTGCCCTTTATGGACTCTGACAAAAGACCACACTGCAGGGCATAGGCTTGGCACCTTGAACAGCAACAAAAGAAGGTGACACATTGTGAAAGTATAGGGACATTAACTGCTCATGGAAAAATTCTCACCAATGGGAGACAGGAAATGGGACACTCCCAGAGGATAATTTTCTTCTTCCCTTCCTCTCTTCTATAGACTATACCTTACAGCTTTCCAGAGAAGTTTCACTGAGTGGGACACAATTGCCTAGTGCCCATTGTGTCTCTGTTTGGCTCATTTTGAAGTGATAGTCAGCAAGGTTGTACATCATTTTGTGTATTAGTTTGTTGGGTCTGCCATAACAAAGTACCACAGACTGGGTAGCTTAAACAACAGAAATGTGTCTTCTCACAGCTCTGGAGGTGGAAGTCTGATCAAGGTGTCAGCAGCATTGGTTTCTTCTGAGGCTGTTGTTGTTGCTGTTGTTGTTGTTGTTGTTGTTGTTGTTGAGATGGAGTTTTGCTCCTGTTGCCCAGGCTGGAGTGCAATGGCGTGATCTTGGCTCACTGCAACCTCCGCCTCCCGGGTTCAAGCAATTCTCCTGCCTCAGCCTCCCAAGTAGCTGGGATTACAGGCACATGCCACCACACCTGGCTAATTTTTATATTTTTAGTAGAGATAGGGTTTCACCATGCTGGCCAGGCTGGTCTCGAACTCCTGACCTCAAGTGATTTGCCCGCCTTGGCCTCCCAAAATGCTGGGATTACAGGCTTGAGCCACTACACCCGACCTGAGGCCTCTTTCTTTAGTGTGTAGGGGACTTCTTCTCCCTGACTTCACATGGTCTTTCCTCCATGTGCATACATATCTGTGTCCACATGTCCTTGATTGAGCTCACCATAATGACTGCATTTTAACTGAATCACTTCTTTAAAGACTGAATCTCCAAATACAGTTACATTCTGAGGTACTGGGGTTAAGAGTTCAATATGTGAATTTGGACAGAATGTAAATCAGCCCATGCCATTTTGTGCCACTTCGTGTCTTCTTTTGCCTCCCTTCTCTTTTTTTCTCACCTTGCCTTGGGCTTGTATCTTCCAAATAAATCACCAAGAGTTTCATCCTTGACACTGGCTCTGTTTGCAGAGATTTGGGCTAATGCAACTGTCTGTCACATACCTGTGGCTTTCTTCCTTTCCCACAATCTTGCTGCCTCGCCATGGGTAACCAACATCCTAAACTTGGTCTTTTCACGTAAGTGTTGTGTCTAAATTATATATTTTTCAGTTTTACCTGTTTCTGAATGTTTAAAAAGAATGTAGCCGGGCGTGGTGGCTCACACCTATAATCCCAGCACTTTGGGAGGCTGAGGCAGGTGGATCACGAGGTCAAGAGATGGAGACCATGTTGGCCAACATGGTGAAACTCTGTCTCTACTAAAAATAAAAAAATTAGCTTGGTGTGGTGGTGCACACCTGTAGTCCCAGCTACTTGGTAAGCTGAGGCAGGAGAATTGCTTGAACCGGGAAGCGGAGGTTGCAATGAGCTGAGATCATGCCACTGCACTCCATGCACTCCAGCCTGGGCAACAGAGCAACACGCCATCTCAAAAAAAAAAAAAATAAGAGTGTAACATTGTATGTTGTCTTCTGATGCTTTTTCCCACTCAGCACTGTATTAATAAAACTCATCTCTTTGATATGAATAGCTGTAATTTATTCATTTTTACTTGCTGCAGAATATTCCATGGTAAAAATATACCACAATGTAAACCTTTTTTGTCAACAGACATTGAGTTGTGTTCCACAAAGGCAGATGGCCAAACAGCACACATAACAGGCCCCCTAGAGACCCTCTGCTGGGGATGCCTTGAGAAAAAGCAGTAGTAGGAGTGCAGGTCCCCTGCTGTCAATTTCATCTGGGGCACTAAATAGACGGCTAAAGAAGCCCACTCTTGAAATCCAAAAAAGGTTCCCTAAACCTTGTGGGGATTGTAAGCTCTATGATGAAGGAGGCACCAGGCTCTCTCCTGGCATCATCAGAGGTTGTGTTTGCAGCTAAGCAACATTGCAAACTAGCAGCAGGATTTGCTTCATTAGCATCCATGGCTGGGGAACAAGGGGCCCTTCCCTCCCCTAACAGCAGCAGCAGAATGGGGTCTAAGCCTTGCATTTGATGAGACTTCACTGCCTTAAGTCTTAGGTCATTGCCAGTTTCCATGGAGCTCCACAAGAGCCTGACTTCTTTTCTGGGAGATTAACTTGTAGAACACTTTGACATGTTAGCATTGTCTTCTGAGGTAGTTAGTGGTTTGTTTGTTTGTTTGTTTTGAGATGGAGTCTCATTCTGTCACCCAGGCTGGAGTGCAGTGGCATAATCTCAGCTCACTGCAACCTCCCACCTCCTGGGTTCAAGTGATTCTCCTGCCTCAGCCTCCCAAGTAGCTGGGATTACAGGTGCCCACCACCACGCCTGGCTAATATTTGTATTTTTAGTAGAGACGGGGTTTCACCATGTTGGCCAGGCTGGTCTCAAACCCCCGATCTCAAGTGATCCACCCGCCTTGGCCTCCCAAAGTGCTGGGATTGCAGGTGTGAGCCACTGCGCCCAGCCTAGTGTTTCTAAACCCCAGGATATATATCTAGGAGTGAAACTGCCGAGTCATAGGGTATGTGAATATTCAACGCTAATTTAACCTCATACCCGTAATATACCAGATCCCACTGATCGTTCTAGCATATCCTCCAAGTATTTTCTAATCATTTCACTTTTGCCAGTCAGTTAGGTAGAGAGCAGCATCTCCCTGTGGTTTTGACTTCACTTTACCTGCTCGCTAGTGAAAATCACTTCATGTGTACATGGACCATCTGATTCTCTTTTGCGAAATGACTTTTTGCTCATTTTTGTGTTGATTTGTCTTTCTCTTGCCAATTTGTATGAATTGTATGTATATATTCTTACTGCCAATCCTTAGGATTTTTTAATCTCTCAATTTGTAACTTTTAAAAAAATTTTTCTTTAAGGTGTCCTATGATGAGGAAAAGTTCTAAGCTTTAGCATAGTTGAATTTATTAGTCTTTTCTTTTGTACTCAGACCTTTTATTGTCTTCTATAAGAAATCTTTCCCGGCCGGGCGCGGTGGCTCAAGCCTGTAATCCCAGCACTTTGGGAGGCCGAGACGGGCGGATCACGAGGTCAGGAGATCGAGACCATCCTGGCTAACACGGTGAAACCCCGTCTCTACTAAAAATACAAAAAAACTAGCCGGGCGAAGTGGCGGGCGCCTGTAGTCCCAGCTACTCGGGAGGCTGAGGCAGGAGAATGGCGTAAACCCGGGAGGCGGAGCTTGCAGTGAGCTGAGATCCGGCCACTGCACTCCAGCCCCGGGGACAGAGTGAGACTCTGCCTCAAAAAAAAAAAAAAGAAATCTTTCCCTATCCAAGGTTATAAAAACAAACTTCAAAATGATTCACAAAGAATAAATCATAATAGAAGTTAAAAATTAGTTAGAATTGAAGGGTAATGAAAATGCCATATACCAAGCCTTGCAAAACATGGCAAAAGAAATGTTTTGGAGAAAATGCAGTCTTGAGTAGTAATATTAGAAAAGAAGAGTTGTAGATTAATAAGCTAAATATCCAACTTAAGAAACATGTCAGAGACCATTCATCCTGACCAGTATCACTCTCCCAACCTTCCTTGAAGTTACAGTGGCTGTGATTGTCATTTCTTTTCTTTTTTGAGATGAGGGTTTTGCTTTGTCATCCAGACTGGAGTGCAGTGGTGTGAACATGGTTTACAGTAACTTAAAACTCCCGGGTTCCAGTGATTCTCCTACCTCAGCCTCCCAAATAGCCGGGACCACAGGTGTGCACCACCAAGCCAGGTTGTTATATGTTTTTGAGAGATGGGGTCTCACTATGGTGCCTAGGCTGGTCTTGAACTTTTGGTCTCAAGCAATGCTCCTAGCTCAACCTCCCAAGTGTTGGGTTTCTGACTGTTAGCCACCACACCCGGCCTTATTATTGTCATTTCTAGGCCAGGTTGGTTGAGTATTCATTTTCCTGAGGCCCATCCCCCAATTTACCAGGTGGATAATACCAGGGTCACCTTGAAGTCCAAAATTGGAGATACCATAACCAAACTGGAGACACCAGGAGCAAGCCAAGTCCCTGAGTCACTAGCTGGAGGAGAGCCACAGAGCATTACCCAACCTGGAACATCCAAAGTGGACTTTGATGAGGAAAATGTAAACTCTTATTGTGTGAAGTCATTGAGATTTGGGAGTTGTTTGTTATAGCATGAGCCTAATACAATAAGCTAAAAAAAAAAAAAAAAAAAAAAAAAAAAAAAAAGAGGAAGAATTCCAAAGGAAACAGAAGAAAAGAGAAAATAAAGAGCAGAAATCAGTGAAACTGAAAACAAAGAAACAACAGAAAGGCCCAACAAAGGGACCACTGTTCTTTCCTGAACCTCAGGAAAGCCATCAGATAACTGTCCGATTCTGTTCTTAGTCCTCTTGCCAAGTCTATTTTCCTCTCCCTACGCTGTTCATAAGAAGAGCATATCGAGAACCTGCATATATAAAGCTGTGTGGGTTGGATTCTTTGTTACTTATACCTCCAATGGCCAAATACACTTTCTTCCATCACAGGAACCAAAGGAAAGAGATGGTCTGAGCACAGAGAATGAATTTAGGAAAGAGGTGACTGGTTTGGGCTGCATCAGGAAAACGCGAAGGTTAAAGACGAGAGCAAGAGACCAAAATGCAGGGAGTACAGGTGGAAAAGGGCAAGTGGAACAGAGGCACCCAGGGCAGGAGAGCAGGGCTTCCTGGCAAGCTTAGGACGCGTGCTCCCCCTGCAACGAGAGAAGGTAAAAGCAGAGTTGTCTTATTTGCATGCATCAAGTATTTTCCATTGCCAAGAAAAGAATTCAATCCCATTTCCCATGTAATGAGTGAAACGTAGTCTATGTTTTCAGTTAATTCTACAAGAGTGCTTTTGAAAAAAGTACTCCAAAGAATTAATTGGGAAAACAATCATACAAAGCCCTGGTAATAGTCACCATCATCATCCATTGCTGTTTACAAAGGAGTCTCTGTTTTTAATCATGCGGGATCTCTTTATTTTAATTTGTTTTCTTTGTTGAACTGCATCATAATTGACTGTCTCCTGCTACTTGTTATCTTTTTGTAGTGCAGGATGTGTGGGGGAGCAGAATTTCCACTTGTTTCCTTTCATCAACAAAGTAGAACATCACAGACTCAGATGAGCTCTATGTAGCAATACGCAAAGGACATTACTTGAAAACTCAACTTTCTTGTCTCAGACTTTTATTGGTGTAGTTTGTTGTCTCCAAAAGAGCTGCAACAATATTCTCAGTGGTTCTACCACTCAGCCCCTTGGGATGAAGTTTCTTAGTAATATTTCACTATTTAGTCTACAGCCTCACTATGTATGTATGTACGTTTTGTTTGTTTGCTTGTTTGAGACGGAGTCTCACTCTGTCATGAGGCTGGAGTGCAGTGGTGCAAACTGGGCTTACTGCAGCCTCTACCTCTCAGGCTCAAGCGATCTCCCATCTCAGCCTCCCGAGTAGCTGGGACTACAGGTGTACACCACCACACTCGGTTAATGTTGTTTGTTTGTTTGGAGGCAGGATCTCACCATGTTGTCCGGGCTACTCTCGAACTCCTGGGCTCAAGCAATCCACCCACCTCAGCCACCCAAAGTGCTGAGATTACAGGCATGAGCCAACTGCACCCAGCCAGCCTTAGTATTAATAGACCTGGTTTCCTCAGGTCCAAATCCCTCTCCTTCAATCAAACGTTATACAACTGGAACTGTCCTCCACATCAGCTCCATTTATAGAGCATTCTATTTCCTTACCTCCCCACCATTAACTTTTCCCTGGCTAATTTGAAACTGCCTTATGAACTTTAAATGAGTTCTTTGTGGACGACAGAAAGTGCTTACATTCTTAGCAGTTCCTGTAATCCTGTAACCAAAGAAGCATTGTTGATGGCCAAGGTCTATTCTTCCTATAAATATGATTGAGTTCTGACACCTGGTATAACGTTTTCTTTAAAATGAGAGCCAATGTAATAAAATTCTATATGGAATGGTCTGTAAAATGCTTTAATAAAATTAAAACAATTTCACAGGAAATTTTAATAATTTTTTCTAACTTTCTTTTCTGATTGCACAGTTAATTTTACCATCTAGTTACTTCAATAATATTTTCTCTGCCTACAGAGCAAATATAAGGGTAAATTATACAGACCCTGCTTTAGAAAAGCTTACAATTCAAGCTGGTCTAACTAACACGATGAGTCAATGCTATGGAAAAACAGAAGAAACCAATTAATTCTGTTCAGAGTAAGACCAAAGAGGATCTCGTATGGATGACCTTGGGACTTATTGGGGTAACTAGACTGAGAAGGATGAGTCCATTACCAGGATTTAAGAATCCAGAACTAAGTGCTAAGTAAGGAGTTTGAGGAAAGCATCAGCTAAAATTCACGAATTGTTAAATTACCACATACATGAAGTTTTATACCCTGGCATTTGTGTTTTACGTTGGCTAAAGAGTATAATTCAATAAGACCATTGGACACCTTTAAAGGCGCTTCAGTGGTATTTTTTCATTGAGGAGAAGTCTGCAGAAGGGTAGCCCTTTCAAGTAAAACAGTACTCTAAGCACGGTTAGCTTGCATGTTCTTCCATTTATTTAAGTGCCTTAAAACAAAACGAGAAAACTCCTTGTTTTTTTTTTTTTTTTTTTTTTTTTTGAGACAGAGTCTGGTCTGTCCGCCCAGGCTGGAAGTGACAGTGGACCGGATCTCAGCGCACTGCAAGTGTCCGCCTCCCGGTGCTTACGCCTTCTCCTGCCTCAGCCTCCCGAGATAGCGGGATACAGGCGCCCCGCCACGTGCCGTCACGTCGGCTAGCTTTTTTGTGATTTTTTAGTAGAGACGTGTTTTCGAACGTGTTAGCACAGGAGGGACTCACTCTGCTGATCTCGTGATCCGCCCATCTCGGCCTCCCAAAGTGCTGGGATTACAGGCTTGAGCCACCGCGCCCGGCCGAGAATCAAAATCTGGACAGATCTTGGTTTAGTTCTTTTCTTCTCTAAAAGTAGGTTTCTGTTTTTTTTGGAGGGGATTTAATTGCTCATCTAATCTAAATGCCCATAACAAAAATAATACAAAATGCCAATGTAACCAATCCACCATGATTGTTTTTTCTTTTTTTCCTAGGAATTAACAGTGGCAGGCCCCGGAAATAGATGGGTAAGAGCAAATCTGTGGTCATCAGCAGGTGCACAGTCCAATGGGTGTGTGAGATGCATGCACAGGGCAGACAGTACAGACGGCAACTGTGATGGAATTAACAGGGTAGGCCCTGGAAACAGATGAGCAAGAGCAAATCTGCAGTCATCACTAGGTGCATGGTGCAGTGGGGGTGTGTGAGATGCACAGGGCAGACAGTACAGCCTGCAACTGTGGCGCAGGGACAGAACGGGATTGAATTTCGCTAAAAAGACAAAGGAAGAAAAAGTATGGTATCTGTCCTCAGGGCACTTGCAACCCATTAGGTCGAATCATATGAACTGCAGATTACGCAGGTAAAATATGGCCACATATCCACACCTTCATAGGGCTCTGCCTGACACACGGATGACACAATCACAAGAGCCCAAGCAGGGAAGGGGCCGGGAAAAAGTGGACACAACCCCACCCCAGTCCAGCGGTGCAGATCAATAAACCAAGACTTACGGCCAACCTGAAATAGATTCTATTCATGAAAGTCCTTCCAGAAACAACATTCAGGATGATGGCATCAGTGTTAGCCAAGTGTCTGATGGTCTGGATGTCACATCTGTGTGTGTGCCCAAATGGATGAAATTCATGCACAACCAATAAACCGCACAAAAGTGATTGTTATGCTGAGCCGAACAACCATTTTTTACTTCCCTTTGTCTCTCCCATAGTTTCTCTTTCCTTTTCACTTCCTGGACCTACCAAAGCCTTGGGTGGGCAGGCATCCAGTGACTGTCCTTTTCAGCTTCGACGATGGCAACACAATCTCTTGACTTTGTATTTGTGGAAGAGTTCCTTTTCACGATGAGAATTTCCAAAATTGATACCATTCTACATTATTCCTTTATTTAAAACCAAAGGAAACATAGAAACGAGTTTGAGAAATACCACTTCAAGATGGGGATGGGAGGCAAAAACGCTTCAGCCAATTAGGAGGTGGGCAAAATGCTCTGATTCCCTTTGTCTTCATATATCATTTTGTTGAAGGTAATGGAAGGGATTAAATAAAAAAGATATGCTGATGATAAATCAAGTTAATATTAAAAGAATACTCCAGGCCGAGCACGGTGTTTCACGCCTGTAATCCCAGCACTTTGGGAGGCTGAGGTGAGCGGATCATCTGGGGTTGGGAGTTCGAGACCAGCCTGACCAACATGAAGAAACCCATCTCTACTAAAAATACAAGATTAGTCAGGTGTGGTGGCACATGCCTGTAATCCCAGCTACTTGGGAGTCTGGGGCAGGAGAATCACTTGAACCCGGTAGGCAGAGGTTGCAGTGAGCCAAGATCGCACCATTGCACTCCAGCCTGGCCAACAAGAGTGAAACTCCGTCTCAAAAAAAAAAAAAAAAAATACTCTATTATTCTCAATATTCTAAATGTGTGTCCAATCATAGACTTCGTCATTTCTTGAGTTCTGACTCAGCCAAAACATCCGAGTGAGATTTCTAACAGTAAAAACTGCATCTCTAGGCCACTGACCACACTGCAGCCCTCTGACAGTGTCACACTGGCATTATTTTGCTGCTTATGGACAAAAGAATGAGCAATTGCCTGTTAGCTGGCTCTGAATACCTTATTCACTAGAGGCTGAGATGGAGTCAGTACCGCTACTACAGGAATACGAGTCAACATCTCTCAATGTTGTGTGCCAGACTATGCGAAGAAAGGGCCTTAAAACATTCTCTCATGTAATCACCGTAAGCCTTTGAAGTAGACGCTATTATTATCCCCATTTCATAGATAACTGAGGAGTGGAGAGGTCAGACACTTGCTTCAAGTCACAGATCTTGTAAATGGCAAAGTGAGATAGCTGGGTGATTCGACTTCAAAAGCCGAGCCCCCGCCTGCTTCTATCTGCTTGATGCCAATTTCCAAAAGTCAAAGGCTTCTAAATTCGCACTAATTCCTCAAATCCCTCCCTTATCCTGGTGCAGTCTCAGTTGGAGTGACAGAAAGTTTAGATATGAGTAAGAAAACAGAACCTGACACTCAATTAAAAGGACAATTGCTTCCTTCAGAGACAATCTTACTTTATATTAAACTTCATTTCTGAAGCTCTCTGATTCTCTAAAATAATCAAAATGTTCAGCCCAAGATATGTCAAAATGGTGAAGAAATATCTTAAAATCCACTTTTTATCCCTCTAACAATAAAGTTAAATCCTCCCCTTTAATGGGTCTAGTCAGTGAAAGAACATTTCTCTCATTTTAATCATTTTTCTCCTGATATTTTCTCTCCTTTTAATCATTTCTTCACAAACATCTGAATGTTTACAATGCTCCAGGCAAGAGGAGAGAAAATGATGAGAATATCCTTATCCCCGCGTGTGAGGAGTAATTACTCCATTGACCTTTTAAATACCTCTGAGGTTTATTTCTTAATTTTTTCCATCCAACTTCAGTTTCACAACTTCATCATGAAACAAGGAGCTTGGTAAAGGAGGCCAGCGAGTAACAGGTTGACTGTGAGCGTGACATGAATGCTCAGGCTGTCTTCCTCAGAGAACAGTGATTCCAATGGTCAGTGACATGCAGGAGGGAATGCAGGATTAGGACTGACTTTCCTTAGGTGTAGACTCACTTGTTTTTTTTTTACAGGCTTGAGCCACCGCGCCCGGCCGACTCACTTGTTTTAATCCCTGAGGTATGGTGTAAATGGGCAGTGCATGAACAGGTGATCAACTCAGAAGACGAGCTTCAGAAAGGTTGCCATAGAACTTTAGAATATGCCTAGGGATGGCCAAGTTACAACCAGAATTGAGTCCTTAATCACTGACTCCATGTGTATTTCTATGGAAGGGATATGGACTATGTGCTCCAAAAATTCTGAAAAACTGTGTGTGACAGTCTCCTGGCTGTGTAGCAAGCATTATTTTGTTGCTTATAGACAAAATTTCTCTCCTCTATCCAAATCAGTAGGCCATAGGCCATTATTTAAGAAAAATTTTTGAGTACAAAAAATTTGTCTTTTATATACACACATGCACACATACATAGGGTTTGGGACAGACTCCACACCCCTAAAACTAGAGGAAAAACGAGGCCCTCTAGCTGGTCTGAACATGATGTAATCGCTTTTTCCTTTACTTATGTAAAAGGTACCCTTTGTCAAATCAGCAAACTTCTGGCAATAATTCTGGCCCCAAATAAATAGAAACTCTAAGGTGAAACTTAGCAATTGTGAAATTTCCAAATAATTAAAAGGTAAATTTTACAGCAAAAAGATTTTTTCTAATTCCATATGGCCATAGGCTATAAAATATATATGTAAGTTCCCTTAGGTATTACCAAATGTGTGTTGAGGTCCTCAGCTAGGGTTGAGGGACCCTAACTAGGGTTAATACATCATGCAAAGTTTTCCACGTATTGGAAGAAACATCAGAAGTCAGCTTTTGTGTGCTCCTTAAGCCAGTTTTAAAATAGATTTTAAAATACTCACCTTCCAGCTGATTAGCATGAAAGGTTTGAAAAAAATACAAAAGCAGAGTGCTATGGATTGAATGTTTAATGTCCTCCCAAAATTCCTATGTTGAAACCCTAATCTCCAACGCAATGGTATTAGGAGGCGGGGCTAATACTATCAGCGGGCCTTTGGGAGGTGAGTAGGTCCTGAGAGTGGAGCCCTCATGAATATTAGTGCCTTTACAAGAAGGGAAAGGAGAGCTTGCTTGCTTCCTTTCTCTCTCTCTGCCATGTGAGGATGCAATGGGAAGACAGCTATCTGCAAACCGGGATAAGGGTGCTCACCAGGAACTCACCTTGATCTTGGACTTCCCAGCCTCCAGAATAGTGAGAAGTTTCATTTAAGCTAACCAGAGTATGGTATTTTGTTATTGCAGCCTGAGCTGATTAAGACACAGAGTAACTTACAAAATCAATAACATCAAGTATCATTGGCCAAACCAATGAGCGGCCATACCAAAAGTAGTTTACTTTTAAGATGTCCATCCTCCACAGAATCTCCAAGGAAGTAGCTTGCAGTAGTCTCATCCCCACAGAAATGACGCAGTGATTTTATGAACAGGGTAGGAGCAAAACGTGAACTAATGGTCTACAAATCTAATCTCATCTACAGTAGGAGAAAACAAGTCAGGCCTACTTCTCCATACCACGCATGCCTATGGTAGCAAAAAGGCAGCATGAGTCTCATGTTTTGCTGGTGACATTCAAGTGTCAGACACATTTACTTACTCAAGCTCTTTGGGGGATGAAAAGTTTTGTGTCAATACCTCAGGGTTTGCTGCAATACTAACAACCTAAAAGTGAATGTTGACAGTCTTCCAGGGAAAAAATTTTAAAAAGAAAGCCCACAAAATAGATTCGACAATTTCAGGTTTGGTGTGGAAACAACTGAGAGAGAAGTAGAGATAGGAAATGGACAAATATATAGACTGAAACACTACTTAAGGAGGATACAGGATTTCTTTAAAAATACTTCTTCTGAAAGAGATGGTACCCCCCGACCCACCCCGTCAACAAGAGGCAGTTTTGGAAATGTGAGCACGTTAGGGGTGCCACTGATGGGCGGCCACTACAGAGATTTAATGTGTTGGAGCATGGGTACTCCACAAGCCCTGCAGCCTACGGCCCTCACAGCAAAGAACTGACCCCATCAACACAACTTTCAGCTGCCCCACCAAATATTCATATAGATGGAAACTCAGTTTACCATAACAAATCTATGATCTCATTTCTTTTTATACATAAACACACAGAGAATTTTCTGCCCAGTTTTAATATGCTTTGAATTTTTCAAGAATGCAATGAGAAGATTCTGTAAATGGAAGGAAGCCTGTACAGCCAAGTGATTACGAGCAAGGAAGCCAGAGCCAGGCTGCTTTCCTTTTAATCCCAGCTCTACCATTATGAGCAGATAACCAGGATAACCAGCAATAACCTGGATAATTCCCTCATATGTAAAATGGGACTAACAGCAGTACTCACCTCATAAATTTATTAGAAAGGTATTAGAACAATGCCAGGCATACCACAAGCACTGTATGAGTGAAGCCATTACAGACTTGGTATGCCTAAAACTTTATCAAGAATTGGCCACATTTTAGAAAATCATACTGCTGACATCAACCCCGTTCCTGGTATTGAACTGCCAATGCAGCGGGTCTGAATTGATAACTACCACATTCATGGTGATTTTTCATATATTTATATTTATACACACACACATGAAGTATGTGCCCTGCTTAGTAATTTAATTACGTCTTGTAATATAACCATGCTAGAGCATTTACAGATGAAAATAATTACTTCATTATAAATTATTTTATCTGTTTCAGTTAGAACATCACTGATGTGTATGTTTTAGAGGCTGATTATATTACCTGCTAGTTTCATTTCAGAATAGTAAATGGAACGATGTTTTTATGAGTGAAGGTAAGCTTTATCATCCACGATTTTCATTTGAAGATTGAAAAGTGATGCTATAAAATATTATAATAGGGGTAAGGTGTTGAGTTGTGTCTGGTAGAGTTTTAAAAATCACTCTTTTAAAGTATCCTGTCAAGGAGTTCAAGATCAGCCTGGCCAACATGGTGAAACTCCATCTCTACTAAAAATACAAAAATTAGCCAGGTGTGGTGGCGCATGAGCCTGTAATCCCACCTACTCGGGAGGCTGAGGCGGGAGAATTGCGTGAACCTGGGAGGCAGAGGCTGCAGTGAGTCGAGCTTGTACCACTGCACTCCAGCCTGGGCGACAGAGTGAGACTCCGTCTCAGAAAAAAAAAATTTTTTTAAAGAAATAAAAATAAAGAATCCTGTCAAAAAGCATCATCAAGCAACTTCACATGTCAACACATGTCCACAATTAAACCTGGATTACTACTGAGGCAAGCAGTTTCCATTAATTTCTAAGAAATCTTATTTATATATGTACATACGTAGAGGTTTACAAAGGTTTTTTGTTTGTTTGTTTGTTTTGTTTTAAGCAGCAATATATTTTTCAAACATAATTCAGGAGAAAACCTCAAATAAAAAGAAAGCCAAAGCTGTGGAGGGTGACTGAAGGTAGAGGAGCCAGAAACTTCTCTGGCGGGTCCTGGGACTCCAGGGAACAAAGGCTGAAAAGCACCGATCTGGTTGGCCACTGCCTATAATGAAGACTGCCTGCCGAACATTCGTTTAAAGGATGGCTATTCAACTCACAAGTGGCATTTTCCCCACAGAAAAAGAGCTCACCAGCCAGCTAAGGCTTCCAAAGCGATTGAACTCAGTTATGCAGCAGAACTACAGCTCGGAGTTCTCCCCACAATCTGGGGAGTAAGAGGAGATGTTGCCACCCACTTCCTCGGCATAAAGCCAGCTCAAGACAAGAGTAAAACAGGCAGGGCTGGCTCACCCCTCCTCAGCACCAGCGCCCTACATGAGATCTCCCCATCCCATACCCCACCCTCCTAGTGTGCTGAACACCCTGCGGTCACACAGTGCAAGGCTCTTCCTTCCGTCTGCCAAACACCCTTGGGTCTCTATGAAATACCAGACATTTTTTTCTTTCTTTTTTTTTTTGACGTGGAGTCTCCTTCTGTCACCCAGGCTGGAGTGCAGTGGCCTGATCTCGGCTCACAATCTCTGCCTCCAGGGTTCAAGTGATTCTCCTGTCTCAGCTTCCCAAGTAGCTAGGACTACAGGTGCCCACCACCACACCCAGTTAATTTTTAGTAGAGATGGGGTTTCACCATGTTGGCCAGGCTGGTCTTGAACTTCTGACCCCAGGTGATCCACTCACCTTGGCCTCCAAAAGTGCTGGAATTACAGGCATCAGCCACTGCGCCAGGCTGAAATACTAGATCTTCATGGCAGTTCTCTTAGAGGTGGAGAGGAAAACTGCCTGACTGAGCCGGGCATGGTGGCTCATGCCTGTAATCCCAGCACTTTGGGAGGCTAAGGCCGGCAGATCACTTTGAGGTCGGGAGTTTCGAGACCAGCCTGCCAACATGGTGAAACCCGATCTCCACTAAAAAATACAAAAATTGAGCCAGGCCCATGGTGGGCAGGCACCTATAATTCCCAGCCTACTGGGAGGCTGAGGCAGGAGAATCACTGAACCTAGGAAGGTGGAGGTGCAGTGAGCTGAGATTGTGCCACTGCACTCCAAGCCTGGGCGACAGATTGGAGACTCCATCTCAAAAAAAAAAAAAAAAATCCTGACTGAATTCAGTCACAGTAATAATACACGAGTGGTTGCTAGTTCCTTTAACCACACCAGAGGCATTTTAAAGGGAAGACGTTTCCTAACTCCAGTGATTTTCATGGGCTGAATTCCAGGCAGTTCAGCAAACTCAACAATTCGGTGGTGTGAGAAAGGGCATTTTGGAGTAGGGGATTTCAGCTCTGCCTAGGAAGATACCTCAGAAAATTCCCCTCGTGCAATTTCATTTTGCACATGCTTCTCCTGTTCTTCCATTTCTAATCCATAAAATCCCAAAATGCTTGGGAGGGTTTATTTTGATTTTTTTTTAACAATAGTGCCCTGCTGGTAACAGCCACAGTCACTTGCTAATCTGAAGATACCTTGCACTTTCTCTTTCACTAGCTTCGTGTATGACGCAAAACAGAAATATTTCAATTACAGGTGACTAAGAGTAAGAAAAATATACAACTATATTTAAAATACTTAAATTAACAAGATAGTACTTTTCCATTCTAACAAAATATCATACATTCAGTTTAAACAAGAGTTAATATCCAGACACACGTTTTCAAAATACCTGATGCTAGTTGAAAATTAGTGACCATGAGGCTTTCCAAGATATTTCTAATTAGCAAACTGTGTACAATTTTGAAGAACTGTACACACTGTGCTGGAAGACAGACACTGAACAGGTCAAAATGCAAACTGATGTATCTTTCATCAACCTAAATCTTGTTGCTTCACTTTTCTAAATGATACTTTGGCTGTCAGCGAATCTTATCGCTTCTTTTCCTTAAAGACAATAATATATAACAACAACACCCCACACAAATAACCATAAACTTCTTTGTGTGAAATAAGCCCTATCAAAATGTGTTCATGTGTTTCTGTACCAACTGATCTATACTGAGACTGTCATGAAAAAGGTCTCAAATAAGTGTAACAGGCCTACACTTAAACCTCTGCCTCAAAGGAGAAATCGGATACTTGCCACGTTATTGCAAAGTCAAAGCTGCTACACTTACAAATATGGTATATAGTTTAGAAAAATCAAATCAAGGCCGGGTGCGGTGGCTCAAGCCTGTAATCCCAGCACTTTGGGAGGCCGAGACGGGTGGATCACGAGGTCAGGAGATCGAGACCATCCTGGCGAACATGGTGAAACCCCATCTCTACTAAAAAAATACAAAAAACTAGCTGGGCAAGGTGGCAGGCACCTGTAGTCCCAGCTACTCAGGAGACTGAGGCAGGAGAATGGCGTAAACCTGGGAGGCGGAGCTTGCAATGAGCTGAGATCCGGCCACTGCACCCCAGCCTGGGCGACAGAGCCAGACTCTGTCTCAAAAAAAAAGAAAAATCAAATCAAAAATGTTTTCTCACTGGCTTTTTCAGATAAAGAAGTTGGACCACAAACCAACACATCTGTGTGAAAATAGCCACCAATTTTAGTCCCCCCAGCCCCTCAGAGAGGAACAATGCCACCAGTCCCTCACAATGACCATAATATCTCTGGCCAGGACTGCGATTTCTAATGTGTGTCTCCACATTTTGTCTTTGGGGAAGCAAGACAAACAGGCTCTACTCATTTTCCTCCTTTTGTCTCCACAAGCCAGCACCTAAGATCCTCTGAATTTGTTCCCATCCAATCCTGCAAACTTCCAAGAAGGGCAGTACATAACTTTTCAAAAAAAAAAAGAAATTACATAAGGTCACTACATAATACTGAGGCTGAAACGGGAAGAGGCTGTCCACTGTAAAAGCAAGGCACTTGGGGCAGGAGCCAGGCAGGTGGCCTGAGCAGGGTCCCTCTCAGTGAGTCAACAGTTTCAGGCGCGTAAACCAGCTGACCAGGAGGGACGGTTCTGTGGACGAGGACTTCGTAGCTGAGGAGCCCGATTTCTTTTTGGTCCCATCCTCCTGGAACGGAATCGTGGCGCTGCTGTGGAGATCTGAGTTGACGTAGCACCTGCTTCCTCGGATGTAGTCCGCACCCCGGACCAGATGCCGCTCGGTCGTGGGTCTGGAGAACCGGTATGGGTGAGAGGAGCTCTCTTCGATGATCGGGGGAATCCGTTCGTTACTGAAATACCGGCAAAGGGCGTCCTCCCCTGTTGACAGATAAAGTCCATTAAAATCACAATCCCGGTGGGGCGCGGTGGCTCAAGCCTCTAATCTCAGCACTTTGGGAGGTCGAGGCAGGTGGATCACGAGGTCAAGAGATCAAGACCATCCTGGCCAACATGGTGAACCCCCATCTCTACTAAAAATACAAAAATTAGCCGGTGTGGTGGTGGGCGCCTGTAGTCCCAGCTATTCAAAGAATCATTTGAACCCAGGAGGCAGAGGTTGCAGTGAGTCGAGATCGCGCCACTGCACTCCAGCCTGGTGATAGAGTGAGACTGTCTCAAAATAAAGAAATAAAAGTCACAATCCCCTGCACAGTGCTCTTTGGAGGGCCCTCAGCCTGCCCAGACTTCTGCCACCACCCTGAATGTGGGCACCATACCCTGCTCTCCTCCCTGGATTGGCCACAAGGTCCCACATGTAGCTGAGCCCACCAATGGGTGCTCTGGAAGCAGAAATGGGAAAGATCCCTCACACTTCAGGCTGCTTTAGCACCTGAGAGGTAACACACGGGGCTCCTTTAATGGGTGGGGATCAGAGACTGTAGTGCCCTGCGATGGCTGAACAAGAATTGTTTATGCATTGTTTAATGCAGGACATTAAAGTCAGGCATTCAGGGACATTCCTGAACAAGGAAAAGAGTGATCCTGCCCTAACAGCCAGCAGACCCCCTGGGATGGGGATGGAATGTTAAGAAACTTAATACAAAGTTAAAATACGGGACACTTTGGTAACATGTAGCATCCTTGTGAAGCAGAAATTCTACACCCCAAAATATGCAAAGATCTACGGGCATGGATGCTTACTGAAACATTTATTTTTATGCTTATTTTTATTTTTTGAAACAGGGTCTCACACTGTCATTCAGGCTGGAGTGCAGTGGTGCCATCTCAGCTAGTTGCAGCCTCCATCTCCCAGGCTCAAGTGATCCTCCCACCTCAGCCTCCCAAGTAGCTGGGACTACAGGTGCACACAACCACACCCAGCTGGTCTCAAAAATCCTGAGCTCAAGCGATCTGTTCGGCTCAGCATCCCAAAATGTTGGGATTATAGGCATGAGCCACCACACCTAGCCTACTGAAACATTTAGAATTTGAAAAAAACAAACAAAAATAACCTAAATTTCTAAGAGTGGCATGTTGAATAAATAGGCACTACAGCCATAAGATGGCATACTAATACGGCTATATTCTTTTAAAATATGTCTAGATAATATTCATTTTTACATAGTATTATTGAGTATTTACTTCTCCACTTTTTTTTTTTTTTGAGATGGAGTCTCGCTCTGTTGCCCGGTCTTGAATGCAATGGTGTGGTCTGGGCTCACTGCAACCTCCACCTCCCAGGTTCAAGTGATTCTCCTGCCTCAGCCTCCCAAACAGCTGAGATTACAGGTGCCCGCCACCACACCTGGCTAATTTTTGTATTTTTAGTACAGATGGGGTTTCACCATGTTGGCCAGGTTGGTCTCGAATTGCTGACCTCGTGATCCACCTGCCTCGGCCTCCCAAAGTGCTGGGATTACAGGTGTGAGTCACTGTGCCCGGCCAACTTCTTCCATTTTGCACTTTTTTCTAAGTATATAAATGTGAATACAGGAACAACTGGAAATCACACGAAACATTCACAGTGATTATTTCTTAGGCTGGAGAAACAGATTCCAGCTGAGTTTTATTTTCTCATGCCTTCCACGTTTTTCAATGTACTTGCTTTGCTTTTGTAATGAAAGGGGAACAGTCACATCTAAAACGTGCCCATTTTTAAAAAGCCACATGTTGTGTAAGTCTATTTATATGAAATGTCCAGAATAGACAAATCCACAAAGTAGATGAATGCCTGTCAGGGGCTGAAGGAGGACGGAATTGGGAGTGACTGCTAAAAGGCACAAGGTTTCTTTTTGGGGTGACAAAAATGTTCTGGAATAGTGGCAGCTGGTGCACAACTCTGTGAATATACTAAAACCCACCTGATTGTATATTTTAAAAGGCTGAACTTCATGCAATGAGTTATATCCCAATAAAACTGTTATTTTTAAAGTGGCTGTGTGTAGATGGATACCTTTATTCCAAAACAATCATGCAAGAAAAATATGGAAGGAAGTGTGGAGGGAACAAGTATTTTTCCACTTCCCAATTTCACACCCCCTAACCCCGACACTTCATCTTTCCATGTATAAAATAAATAAAAGGCTCAACCCAGACTCAGAAGAACGGTAAGGAAGATGTTAACGTGTCTAAATCTAAACAAAGGACAGCCCTGCCACCTGCTGACTGCTCCACAGATACTCACACGTTAACTAAGGTGATCTTGAATGGTACCCAGGCATCTCTCCCTTTTTCACTTTAGCGTAATAGAGGTGATATGCATACTTAGGTGACAAACTTTACCAAGTCCCTAGAAAGGGTGAGGGGTCAATCAATCCCTTTGGAAGGTTAGGCCTCCAGAATTTTTTCTTCTTCCTTTTACTATCTAAAGCCTATTGTACTTAACTTTTCAACTGCCCTTTGTTTCAACAACTGCAAAAACAATGTTATAGTGTTCTGCCAATGATGATAATCAAATGCAATCTGGCAATAAAATGAGAATGTTTTAAAACATTTCACTCAAGACTAGTGTAATAACCAGTGACTTTGATTACAGGGTGAATTAAACACAAATTTCTTTTCAAATAGTAATTTCCTTCTAACACAAGAAGGATTTGGAAGAAAAAAAATCCATGTTTGTTCATCAGAAATCAAACAAACTCCAAAAATAAAAGTAACAAAATCTAGAATAAGATTGTTTAATGAAAACTGGGCATGGTGGCACAGTGGGTCTATAACACCAGCTATACAGGAAGCTGAAGTGGGAAGATCACTTGAACCCAGGAGTTCAAGGCCAGCTTGGACAACATAGTAAGATTCCATCTCAATTTTAAAAAATAAATTTTAAAAAAGATTGTCTAACGAATAATTTATTTCTATTTATTAAAAAATTAGACCACTGGCTGGGTATGGTAGCACATGCCTGTAATTCCAGCACTTTGGGAGGCTGAGGCAGGAAGACCACTTATGGTTAGGAGTTTGAGACCAGCCTGGACAACATATTGAGACCCTGTCTCTACCAAAAAAAAAAAAATAGCTAGAAGTGGCAGTGTGGACCTGTAGTCCCTGCTACTTGGGAGGCTGAGGCAGGAGGATTGCTTGAGTCCAGGAGCTCAAGGCTACAGTGAGGTATGATCATACCACTGCACTCCAGCCTGTGCAACAGAGCAAGACCCTGTCTCTAAAAAATAAATGAAAACATAAAAATTAGACCATTAAAGTCTACAGCCTTTTTACAGCACTCAATGCTAATTAGGATATTTACAATCACTAACTAGGATGACGTAATTTTGCCATTCTAGAAATAAGTAGGATCTTAAAGATCTTCCGCAGTCCTGATTTTATAGATGAGAAAATGGGGCTCAGAGAGGCCAACTATTCAGTCTACTTATTATAACACATTTACAAACAGAGGTGAAACCAGGGCCTGGGTCTGTTCACTCCCCATTTGCTGCTCCTTGGTTTGCTTGACTTAAACATACCTTTCCTGCCATGACCTCGAGGTCTGGCAAAAGGGTCCACAATCCCCATCCAGTTCCCATCAGCAGGCATGGACAAAGGCCGTGGCTTGCCTTCAGAGGGACGAGAGAGAAGGTGACAAATTTGATGAGTTCTGGAACTTTAGTGAATCCTTGCCTTTATTTATAACTTAGACCTCACAATATCACACCCACTTAGACAGAAGCAATAACAAATTTTAAAATAAGAAAAGTATTTTAAAGCACTGTATTTCCATAGCAGGCAATTAAGATAGAGGCACATTAAACTTGAGCCTGTGAGTCTACAGAGCAAAGCAACTCCAAAGCTAAAACCCAGGCACTGAAAGTTAAAATTGTAACATGATCTCACCCAGTTGGGCTTTGATGCCAGGCAGAGTAATGACTCAACAAGGATCCGCTTGAGAGAAATGAATAAAGGTCTCATACTTAGAATTTCATTGAGGTTTATGTTTT
This sequence comes from Rhinopithecus bieti, assembly GCF_001698545.2. Lineage (NCBI taxonomy): Eukaryota > Metazoa > Chordata > Mammalia > Primates > Cercopithecidae > Rhinopithecus > Rhinopithecus bieti. The sequence goes on along the minus strand of NW_016803645.1, from coordinate 2,120,978 downwards.
CCTCAGATTACTCTTCAAGTCTGCCAAATTCATCCAACAGTTCCAACTAAGGCAGGGGGCGGGGAGGAGAAGTCAAGGCCGACGGCAGAACAAGACAAACACTCGAAACTTACCATAAGATGGTGTTTTCTCTCTCATTTTTGTGGGCAGAATGTTGGTTTCCACCGAATAACCAGGCAACTGATCCGAGTCGGCAATGGTAAATCTTCGTCTCCGGCTTTCCTGGTCCAAGAAGGAATTCGGGGACTCTGAACCCTTAGGACCAGGCAGTGGTTGTTTGCACTTACTGGACCCTCCATAAACAAAACTGCCATTCTCATCCCTGGAAGATAATATGGGCAATACTTAAGTTGTTTACAAAGATGTTCTCATACTGAAGAATTCCAGCAGTCCTGCTACCTCCACACACAGAAGATAACTTAAATTCTCCTTTTCCACTGGGGGAAAAGCGTTCCTTTTGTCAACCCCAGTTGCCACTCAAATACATACAGATCCTATTACACTAGAGCCAAATACCATGATGTGATGAAATATAAGAATAAATGCAGGCCAGACATGGTAGCTCCTGCCTATAATCCCAGCACTTAGGGAGGCCGAGGCAGGTGGATCACCTGAAGTCAGGAGTTCAAGACCAGCCTGACAAACAAGGTGAAACTCCATCTCTACTAAAAATACAAAAATTAGCGGGGCGTGGTGGCGGGCACCTATAGTCCCAGCTACTCGGGAGGCTGAGACAGGAGAATTGCTTGAACCCAGGAGGCAGAGGTTATGGGTAATGGAGCGCCATCCTGGGCAATGGAGTGAAACTCCATCTCAAAAAAAAAAGAAAAAAAAAAGAGTAAATGCAGGGTTTTTAAAATAGATATATCTAAACAAATATACCTTTGAAAAGACAGCTCTAGTTTTCCTGTGCTTCTGTGTGTAGCTGAATATCCTATTTACTACAGCAATCACACGTTAAGGTATGCTCTAGCAAACCATGTTTTTCATGCCAAAAGTTGTATCTTTGCCAAAATCCAGCAAAAAAGACTCTTGATATATAATGAAGTTATTATATTTGAAAACCATGTCAAAAGATACAAAGGAACCTTTCTTTTTTTTTTTTTTTTTTTTGAGACGGAGTCTTGCTCTGCCACGCAGGCTGGACTGCAGTGGCATGATCTCGGCTCACTGCAAGCTCTGCCTTCTGGGTTCACACCATTCTCCTGCCTCAGCCTCCCGAGTAGCTGGGACTACAGGCGCCCGCCACCACGCCAGGCTAATTTTTTTGTATTTTATAGTGGAGATGGGGTTTCACCGTGTTAGCCAGGATGGTCTCAATCTCCTGACCTCATGATCTGCCCGCCTCAGCCTCCTAAAGTGCTGGGATTACAGGCGTGAGCCACCGCGCAGCCAAAGGAACCTTTATAGTAACCAATGGAGAGTGATTCTTTTCTGAACCAAATACTACAAAACCAACAAAAGTTGGATCACCGATTCCATCCTAATTCTACCTACCTGTCAGTTTAAAGTGTAGGATTGAGTCCAAGTTACCAGCTGATTAGATTTTTCTGCACTTGGTAAATTCCATTAGGCAAATCAGGACAAAAACTGCTAGACAAAATACAGAATCAACTGATTCCCAAAGCAATCTACTAATCAGCCATGCCTGTGTGTGGTATTCCCAGGTGGGATGGCACCCACCTACCCCTCCCACCCACAAATATATCTCCTTCCATACCTTTAAACCTGGCATATAACTCCCCATTCACAAAGTTTCCATGACTCATGACTGGTTTCTTGGTAATCCATTCACATTTTTCATTCCTCAGAAAATCCTCCATGGGTGGTGTGTTTGTGCACTCTCAAAAGCGTCCTCCCAAGCAGTTTAATCCAGTTCTCTTTCTAGCCCCAGGTTCCTTTATCTCTCACTATGTACACACCACTCCTTTTCTTGCCACTACTCCAGCAACCCAGACAAGAACACTCTGGATCAAGGGAGGGCATCCACCTCCAGTTTCTGATAAAACAATCCACACATTAGTCATCGTGGAATGCTGTGCTCTCTATATGCGGAGGCAAAGACTACCTGTAACTTTAAACACACTTAAGATCCCGCGAACCAGAATGCCCCGATCACCTGAGGTACATTCGTACATGCTGTAATAAGTTCTGAGTAAACCAAGACTCAAGGAAACAGAAAACATCTCTGCACCCAAAACAGAAGAAATACAATGAAGCAAATACCTCAGCTTCAAATGAAAACTAGTAAACAACAAATTCTGATATAAAGTAAAATGTCACTGTAATAAAATCCAGCCTGAACTTTGTTTTATGAAATATTATAGCCTAATCATATATTTCTCAATATATGCTTGAATTGTTGAATAAGACCCTGGTAGTTCTATAGGGTCAAGGACCAAGTCTGTTTTGTGTCAGATGGTAACCCAGACCCAATACTCAGGAAAGATATGCTGAATAAATGAGCCAGATTGTCTAGTTTTATCAACATATATAAATATGTGAGTTGATTAAAATAAGCCTAGATCACACCTAAATCATCCTGTACACTCTATATACCACCCTCATTATACCATACAGTATTTAAGTTAGCCATGAAGAAAGCAACTATTTTTTAAGAATTTATGGTACACACACACACACACACACACACACACACACACACAAATATGAAATGTTCATACCTACAGTCACATGGGTTTGCGTTTTCTTGTTTTTGAGACTAGGTCTCACTGTGTTGTCCAGGCTGGAGTGCAGTGGCGTGCAGGGTGTACTGCAGTCTCAACCTCCTGGGCTCAAGTGATCCTACCACCTCAACCTCCTAAGTAGCTAAGACCACAGGTGCACACAACCACACCCAGCTAATTTTTAAAATTTTTTGTAGAGATGGGGCCTTACTATATTCCCCAGGCTGGTCTTGAACTTCTGGGCTCAAGCAATCCTCCTGAACCGGCCTTCCAAAGTGTGGAAATATCGGTGTGAGCCACCATACCTGGCCACATAGGTTTTTTTCAAGTTCTATGAAGAACACATCTTTCTCAGCAAAATCAAGCTGCAACTCTCATTAATCTCACAGAAATACTTATCATCTATCCCCTCAAGATGAATTTACCATGGAGTTAATGAAACTTAACCTGCAGGGCCTCCAACAGACCCTTCCAAGGTCCCAGGAGAGCATGTTTTCATTCATTTTTCAAAAGGTATTGCTATATCCTTTTCTTTGTTTCTTTTTTGAGACAGGGTCTCGCTCTGTCACCCAGCCTGGAGTGCAATGGCACAAACTCTGCTCACTGCAACCTCCACCTCCTGGGCTCAAACAATTTTTCTGCCTCAGCCTCCTGAGCTAGGACTACAGGCATCTGCCACCACACTCGGTTAATTTTTGTATTTTTTTGTAGAGATGACGTTTCACCATGTTACCCAGGCTGGTCTTGAACTCCTGAGCTCAAGTGATCTGTTTGCCTCAGCCACCCAAAGTGCTGGGATTACAGGTGTGAGCCACCACACCTGGCCAGTATTGCCATATTCTTTTCTCAAAAGGGTCCTCCCCACCAAACTGTATAGCTTCAAGCCCCACAGAACCTAGATCTGTCCCTATATTCCTATAAAGTAAGGCTGATCATACTTCTAATGGTAGTTCAAGATTCATCCCTGTCATACTGTGGCTCAGCAACTTCCTCTCTCAAGATCCTCTTTTCACACCACCATTTACAAACACCACCAACAGGAGACGAGCCTACCATGACAATGGACAGCAACATACCGGGGAGAGTAGGGAACAGCTGGCGGAGGAGGAATATAAAGATCCAGGATGGCTGACTTCTCCTTCTTCAGCGAGGTATCCATAGTGCTTTCAGGGGACTGGGTTGTCGTAGGTGGAGGTGAGGTCTGAAACAGGAGTAACACAGCAATGCAAAGAGTGGAGATCAATTCAGAGATGATTCTTGGTGTTCATTTCCCCTTCCCCAAACCAACACCAACCCCGTGTCTGAACAGGGACTGAGGTCATTCATGTGTTTATAGATATTTGCAATATTTAACTTACATTCTTCTTTGAAACCCTTAGAATTAGCTGAGAGATTTGAAAGACGATGTATAGTGGCAAGAAGCAGAGGCTTAGCAGCCAGGTGCCAGGGTTATGATTCTAGCTCTGAGGAAATCACTTAAACATCTGTGGCCTCCCTTTCCTCCTCTGTAAAGGAGTGATACTGATAATATCTCTTGCATAGAGCTGCAGTGAGAGTTAGATGAGTTCGTTCATGAAAATTATTAGCAAGGTCGGGTATGGTGGTTCACGCCTGTTATCCCAGCACTTTCGGAGGCCAAGGTGGATGGATTGCTTGAGCTCAGGACTTCGAGACCACCCTGGGCAACGTGGCAAAACCCCATCCCTACAAAAAAATATAAAAATTAGCCTGGTGTGGTGACACACGCCTGTAGTTCCAGCTACTTGAGATGATGAAATGGGAGGGCTGCTTGAGCCCAGGAGGGAGAAGGTGCAGTGAGCCACGAGTGTACCACTGCACTCCAGCCTGGGTAACAGAGCAAGACTCTGTCAAAAAAAAAAAAAAAAAGGGAGGGAGGGAGGGAGGACAGGACAGGACAGGACAGGACAGGACAGGAAAGGAAAGGAAAGGAAAGGAAAGGAAAGGAAAGGAAAGGAAAGGAAAGGAAAGGAAAGGAAAGGAAAGGAAGGAAAGAAAAGAAAAGAAAAGGAAAGGAAAGAAAAAGAAATCAAATCAGTAGCCGCACTACTATTGACTAGAAGTATTGTTTGGAACTCTGGATGTGACCCTGGCTAGACTTACTAGCTGCTTCTTTGTTTGTTTTGTTTTGTTTTCAAATGGAGTCTCGCTCTGTCTCCCAGGCTGGAGCGCAGTGGCGCGATCTCGGCTCAGTGCAACCTGTGCCTCCTGGGTTCAAGTGATTCTCCTACCTCAGCCTCCCAAGTAGCTGGGATTACAGGTGTGCACCACCACACCCAGCTAATTTTTGTATTTTTAGTAGAGACAGGGTTTTGCCATGTTGGCCAGGTTGGTCTCAAACTTCTGACCACAGGTGATCCGCCCACCTCGGCCTCGCAAAGTGCTGGGATTACAGGTGTGAGCCACCACGCTCGGCCCTTATTAGCTGTTTATTGTTGAGCAAGTCACACAATATCTCTGTGCCCCATCTATAACATGAGAATAAATAGGGACAAGAATAGTATCAACATAGGGTGCCTGTGAGAATTAAGATCACACATGTAAACAGCTTAGGACACTGCTTTCCCATAGTAAATACACAACCTTATACCATTTGTTTTAGTACTATATATACATATATGCATTCATATATGTATATAATCTTAATTTCAAATCCACATGGCTGAATTTGAACTATGATATTGGTCTCAAAGGGTTGGTTTTTAATAAAGGGTTGGTTTTATATTGGTTTTTAATATCTCACGTGAGACCTTCAATCTTACCTTTCTACAGTCTAACAATGACAACAATGATTTTTCTGGTTGGTAAAGAACAGCAAGGAAATCTTGGAGTCAAGGCAGGGAAATATTTGGTGATGGCCAGTGAGACTGTGCTAAGCCCTGGGCAGACATAAAAAGCTACCCTGGTATGTGGGCGCACACCTGTAATAATCCCAGCACTTTGGGAGGCTGAGGCAGGTGGATCACTTGAGCTCAAGAATTCAAGATCAGCCTGGAAAAAATAATGAAGCCCTGTCTCTACTAAAAAAAAAAAAAAAAAATTACCCTTCAACACTGGTTGTGATGGAAGAGCTCCCTGAAGTGAAACTGTGACCTGATTCTAAGGATTGAAAGGACTGACTAGCCAGTGTGATGGAGCTACACATGGCCACCAGGAGGTTCACAGAGGACAGCTCATTTTCAGGAGAGATAGCAAGTCACAGGGGCAGGGACTGAGCTTTCAGTCTTCCAGAGTAGAACCCCATATTTTAAACCTTGGTCATTAATGCATAATCTATCAATTCTATTCAATTTGTAATTGATTGACATCTCAACATGTCAATCTTGGACCATATCTGAAAACAGGAGGCCAGGATCCAGATTCTACAAATCTTAGAAGCAAAAGTAAACTAGAACATTTCCACAAAATTGATACTCACTGAAAATACATACATTGATAATTACTTCTATATCAGTAACTCTCATTTACCAGGAGTGTGGCATCAAAACAGAGTGGTGAATGCCTTTTCTATGACAGGTCAACAGAAATGATGTTGAAAAACTTAAGAGCTCTCTTCTGGGAAGGGTGGGTGTCCAGGCACAAAGAATAATGAAGAATGGAACACAGAGAAACCCCCAGGGCTGGGGGCTAACTCTACAGAGTATTTGTCTACCAGAGCTTATATTCTGAAAATATCCTGGGCACATCACAAGAACACTTGGTAACTAAGCTATAAAATGGTGTCTGCATTTTTATGGTAATTATCTCCCTGGGTCACAGGCAAAATTAGGTGTCTCTATCTCTCACCACCACCTCTTCCCCAAACTGCACAGTTAGTGGGACTTGGCAGGAAAGTAGGCAAAACCAGAGAACATTGCAGAGTGTCCCTTCTTAAGTGAACTTCCAGGGACCAACACTAGCCTGTACTTAAAAATTATTTTCACTCATGTTCTGAACAGATCCACGTGAATTTTCCTCTATTGCCTCAAACTCAATTATGCTCAAAATACCCAACATCTCTTCCCTCCAAATGGCCTCTTTTTTGATTTTCCAATTTTTGTCACCACCCAGGTTCCCTGTCACATTGGGCACTTGCTTCTCCCTGGCCTTGCTGGCCTTTCTCACCCTTACCCCAAAACATTTTCTAATAGTCAACACTATTAAAGAGCAGAGCATGGCTTAGAAAGATTACATACCTTGACTAAGGGTCCCACAACAGCTAGTAAGTGGCAGAGCTGGGACCTGAACTCAAGTGGTTCAACTCAGAGGCCACATTCGTAACCACCAGGCTGTGCTGCTTCCTGAGCCCTTCTGATGTGCTTCCCAGTGGCCTCCAGCATTCTTAGTCTTTCACTAAATCACCCGTCACCAGCCTTGCCCAGGACCACATTGCCCTGTATCTACCCTTATACAGCAGCCTCCCTTCTGGTGGTTCTTATGTTTAGATGTTGTTATGTGCTGAACTGTGTCCCCTAAAATTCCTATGTTCAAATTCTCACCCCCAGTACCCAGAAAGTGACAGCATTTGGAGATAGGGTCTTTAAAGAGGTGGTTAAGTTAAAACGGAGGTCATCAGGGTGGGCTCAATCTGACATGACTGCTGTCCCATAAGATTAAGACACAGACACATATGGAGGGAAGACCACACGAGGACAGAGGAAGAAGACCACCATTTGCATGCCAAGGAGAGGGTCCTCAGAATGAAGCCAACTCCACTGACACCTTGACTTTGAACTTCTACCACCTTGTACGGCAGCCCTAGCAGAGTAATAGAGGTATTAATGTCAAAGCAGCTGTCAACCTGTCACCTGTGGGAGAAAGCCCATGCTCCTCAGCCTGACACTCCATACCTGCCATTATAGTCTCAGGCAACCAGTCCAACTTTATCTCCCAGCCTCAGCTCCAGAGAGTCTGAGCTACTCATTCCTTCTGGTAGAAGCTCTGGAGCCCACCTAGAGTCTCACTGCCACCACTACCACCCCCCGCTGCTGGGGGTGCCAGCCACTAAGGCTCATGGCTGCCCGTTCTTGGAAGAATGGCCCTCAGCTGACAGAGCTGCCTCGCCCAAGCAGGGCCACCAGAGCCCGGAGCTGTGTGGCTCCACCAGGATGCTTCGTCCTGCATAGTAGGTCAAGGCTACGCTGCCCCTGAGAGGCATCCTTGCTGCTTCCCTGTCATCATTCTGCCTTCCTCTCTCCCTTACCAGTTTTATTTGGAGCACATACCCTCAAAAATTGCTCTCACAAGGATGTGCATCTCAGACTCTGCTCTAGGAAACCTTATCTAAGATACTGCCCTTCTCTGATGGTGGTCTATCTATGTTTTGTGAGTGAGTGTGTTTAAACAAAAGCATTCATCTCCTCTATGATACATGCTCCCATCTGCCAATGCAAATCCCACCTACCCTCCCAGGCTCCCACCTCACAGTCCATACCTCTCTCTCCTTCAGAACCCAACATTTATCTCATGCAACAATGAGCAGGCAGAGCAAGCATTTGGCAGGCACTCCATCAATTACCTATGCAGAATTAGCACCTCTGTAATGTTAAGTATCATATTCTGAGAAATCCAAAAAAATCTAAGCACGTTTAAATTTTACACTGACCAATGTAAACAGAAGCAGCTGGGATATAATCAATAGGCTTGGTTATGGGCAATGATTTTTTGGCTCTGACCGCAAAAGCACAGGTGACAAAAGCAAAAACAGACAAGTGGGATTACATCAAATTAAGAAGCTTCTGCATAGCAAAGCAAATAATTGACAAGACAAAGAGTCAACCTAGAAAGTATCTGCAAACCATATATCAGATAAGGGGTTAATATCCAAAGTATATAAGGAACTCAAAGAACTCAATAGCAAAAAAAAAAAAACAAAACACACAAAGAACCTGATTTTAAAATGGGTAAAGGACCTGAATTCACATCACTCTCTTGCTTTCTTTTTTTTTTTTTTTTTGGAGACAGGGTCTCTACTCTGTCACTCAGGGCAGATGTAGTGGTACAATCAAGGCTCACAGCAGCCTCCCAGTCTCAAGCAATCCTCCCCCCTCAGCCTCCCAAGTAGCTGGGATTACAGGTATGTGCCACCATACCCAGCTAGTTGGTTTTAAAAAAAAATTGTTGTAGAGACAGGATCTTGCTTTCTTGCCCAGACTGGTCTTGAACTCCTGGGCTCAAATGATCCTCCTGCCTTGGCCTCTCAAAGTGCTATGATTACAGGTGTGAGCCCTGCAGCCAGCCCCGAATAGACATTTCTCAAGAGGAGATATACAAATGGCCAACAGAGATATGAAAAAATGTTCAACGTCAGTAATCATCAGGGAAATGCAAATCAAAGCTACAGTGAGATGACAGCTGGCACCTGTTGGAATGGCTACTATCAAAAAAAAAAGGTAAGGGTGATAAAGATGTGGAGATGTAGAAATCCTAGCGCATGGCTGGTGGGAATGTAAATTAGCAGAGTCATTATGGAAAACATTATGGAGGTTCCCTGAAAAATGAAAAAGCAGCCTCACTACTGGATACACATCTAAAGGAAATGAAATCAGTATGCTGAGGAGATATCTGCACCTTCATGTTCACTGCAGCATTTTTCAAAATAGCCCAGGCATGGAGTCAACCCAAGAGTCCATCAACAGATGAATGGATAAGGAAAACGTGGTGTATATACACAAGGGAATGCTACTCACCCTTAAAAAAGAAGGAAATCCTGCCGGGCGCGGTGGCTCAAGCCTGTAATCCCAGCACTTTGGGAGGCCGAGGCGGGTGGATCACGAGGTCAGGAGATCGAGACCCTCCTGGCTAACACGGTGAAACCCCGTCTCTACTAAAATACAAAAAACTAGCCGGGCGCGGTGGCGGACGCCTGTAGTCCCATCTACTCGGAGGCTGAGGCGGGAGAATGGCGGGAACCCGGGAGGCGGAGCTTGCAGTGAGCCGAGATCACGCCACTGCACTCCAGCCTGGGCGACACAGCGAGACTCCGCTCTCAAAAAAAAAAAAAAAAAAGAAGAAGAAGAAGAAGGAAATCCTGGCCAGGTGCGGTTGGCTCACGCCTGTAATCCTAGCACTTTGGGAGGCCAAGGCGGGCGGAACACCTGAGGTCAGGAGTTTGAGACCAGCCTGGCCAACATGGTGAAACTCCGTCTCTACTAAAAATACAAAACTTAGCCAGGCATAGTGGCAGGCACTTGTAATTCCTGCTACTCAGGAGGAGGCTGACAGGAGAATCACCTGAACCCAGGAGGAGGAGGTTGCAGTGAGTGAGCCGAGATAGCGGCACTGCACTCCAGTCTAGTCAACAAGAGCGAAACTCCATCTCAAAACAAAACAAAAAAAAGAAGAAAAGAAGGAAATCCTATCATGTGTGACAACAGGGAAGAACCTGGAGGACACTGTGTTAAGTGAAATAAGCCAGGTACATATAGACAAATACCACATGATCTCACTTATATGTGGAACCTAAGAAAAAAAAATCTAACTCTTAGCAGAGAGTAGAATGGCAGCCGCCAGAGGTTGGAAGGAGTGGGATTGGGGAATCCTGGTCAAGGGGTACAAAGTTTCAGTTAGCCAGGAAGAATAAGTTCAAGAGATCTATTGTATAGCATGGTGACTATAGTTAAAAAATGCATTGCATGCTAGAAAATTGCTAAGTTGCTAAAACACGTGTAGATTTTAAGTGTTCTTGCCACAAATAAACATAAATGGTAAGCATGTGAGGTAATAAATGTATTAATGACCTTGATTTAGCCATTCCAAAATGTAAACATATTTTGAAACACTGTGTTGCACAATACAAATATATACAATTTGTATCTGTCAATTAAAAAGTGAGTTGTAAAATATGTTCGGTTATTATTTATAAACTGACTGTAATTATGTTCCCCTCTTGCCCTACCTTTATTTCTGCGAGTTTTTGTTTGTTGGTTGGTTTTTGTTTTTTTCAGACAGGGTATCACTCTGTCACCCAGGCTGAAGTGCAGTGGTGTGATCTTGGCTCACTGCAACCTCTGCCTCCTGGGTTCAAGCAATTCTCCTGCCTCAACCTCCCGAGTAGCTGGGATTACAGGCACATGCCACCACACTCAACTACTTTTTGTATTTTTAGTACAGACGGGGTTTTGCCATGTTGGCCAGGCTGGTCTCGAACTCCTAACCTCAAGTGATCCACCCACCTCAGCTTCCCAAGATGCCGGGATTACAGGCGTGAGCCACCACACTCAGCCTCTGAGTTATTTATTTTTAACCTCTCCTCTGTGACACCATAATCTTTCCATAATCTCTCCAGTACCTTGCCTCAGAAAGTTTCAAAATTGATGGTTTAAGACTATTGTTCTTCCATGGGAAGACGTACAATAACATCAAAAATAGTTACAAATAAACTATAATCTCAATGTTATAAAAGGGCATTATAAGGTTATTGCTTTTCATTCTTGGTTTATGAAACAAACACTAAGGACCAATGGCATAACAAGGAGTGTGACCAGTGAGTGTGATCTACCCAGGTGTCAGCAATAAGGGGGTATATTGTTTGAAAAGAATTTAAATAAAACTCAGTCAGTTTGTCTTCTATTATCAGCACAGATTGGCAGTACTACATAATGTCTAAATAATGGTGTGATACTGCTCCCCATGGGGTGGGCTGCACTCACTGCCCCCAACCCTGCCTTGGTAAGGTGCTGCTGAAGACTCAACCCCATGTGGTCTCTCCAGCATTCGTGTTCAAACAGTATACAGTTATGTAGGTATGTGTTTGAAATGAGAGAGAAGGACTAAAGGAGCTTTCTGCAGTGATGGAAATGTCTGTATCCACCTATCTGATATGGGAGTTACTAGCCATATGTGAATATTCTGCACCTGAAATGTAGGCAGCGATCCTGCAGAGATTAACTTTTAATGTCATATTATTATTATTATTATTATTATTATTTTTTTTTTTTTTTTTTTTTTTTTTTTT
>NW_016803645.1:2096595-2109232 GCF_001698545.2 Rhinopithecus bieti | reverse complement strand
TTTTTTTGAGAATGTAGTCTTGTTCTGTCACCCAGGCTGGAGTGCAGTGGCATGATCTTGGCTCACTGCAAGCTCTGCCTCCCGGGTTCATGCCATTCTCCTGCCTCAGCCTCCTGAGCAGCTGAGACTACAGGTGCCCGCCACCATGTCCGGCTAATTTTTTGTATTTTTAGTAGAGACGGGGTTTCACCGTGTTAACTAGGATGGTCTCGATCTCCTGACCTCATGTTCTGCCTATCTCAGCCTCCCAAAGTGCTGGGATTACAGGCGTGAGCCACCGCGCCTGGCCTCATTCTTTAAATAGTCATATATGGTTACTGGCTACTATACTGTTCCATGTAGATCTAGAATTTATATTTTCACATAGGCAGGATTATAGGATAATTACATACAAACTCCTGAAACCAATCAATCACCTTCAAATTTCAATCTCTTTTTGTTTGGCGACTAATGAGATACTCGACATTGTTCAGGTGCTGATGCTAGATGGAGGCTTACAGTCAATCCCAGATACCTGTACAAGAGGCGGCTTCCACCGTAGGTTTTTCAGGGGAGCAGGAGTAAAGTTGAAAGACCCAGTGGGGCGCTTCTTAAGCAGTAACACAACTCCTGTGGGATTCTCTCTCAATTTCTTCACCAGATTTTTCAGCTGCCATCCCACCTTCAAATAAAGAAAATGGAGAGGGAGGACTTGCTCATGAATAATGAAAAACTGAACCTATGAATTTATCTTGAGGCAATGTGAGTTGTGAGCAAATACATAGAAACAAAATAGGCAGGCACAAGTATGTTCATGTTAGCACAACCTAAAATAATGAAAAACGGGATATAAGCGGCAAATTTTAAAACTTTAAACAAAATGGTTTTAGATTTAATTAAAAGTTCTAAGGAAGAAAATTGAGTCTCAATAAACAAACTCACCACAGTTTGCTGATTAACTTGAATGACTTCATCACCAGCATGAATCTTCTGAGATCTGTCTGCAGGAGACTGTACAGAAACAAAATAACCTGCCTTAATTTTTTTAAACCTTCTATTTCTTTGTGCTTTTATTTCTTCCTGCTTTTATTTCTTCTTTCTTCCGTAGACAATTAGCAACTGAAATAACATTTTCTCAGGAAAAATAAACAATGCACTTTATTCCCCTGAGACTACACAGTCTATAGGACCTTCCCCATGAATCCTGTGTTACCCATTTTATTAGTGTCTGTTATAACTGATAATTTGTCTGTTAGAATAGCCAGGTTCATCCAATCTACCCAGAAGAGACTGGACATACTGTCTTTTGTTTTGTTTTGCTTTTAAGACAAAGTCTCACTCTGTCACCCAGGCTGGAGGGCAATGGTGGATCTCAGCTCACCGCAACTTCTGCTTCCCAGGTTCAAGCAGATATCCCAACCTCAGCCTCTCAAGTAGCGGGGATTACAGGCACCTGCCACCACGCCCAGCTACTTTTTTTAGTAGAGATGACGTTTCACCATGTTGGCCAGGCTGGTCTCAGACTCCCAACCTCAGGTGATCTGCTGGCCTTGGCCTCCCAAAGTGCTGGGATTACAGGCGTGAGCCACTGGGCCCAGCCTGGACATACTGTCAAAATGATTGGCTGATAGAAGCTATTGGCTCACTAAAAAATTCTTACACATATCCTTATCAAAATTAATCCCATAAAAGCTGACCAACTGTTCAACACGGAAAATCATCTTTGTAACTCTGTCATCTCGTTTCCTTATTAAAACTAAATGTTCTTATTCTACTTTTCCATATTATTGCAATGCTGCTAAAATAGAAAGTTGGTGGGAACAGAAATTGCTTTAAAGAAAATGAATTTAGTTTTCTTTTCATTTTCAGATTACATTCAAAAATGAGTTTTCAGTGTCAAAACAAAACCCAGACTTTTTTTCCTTCAAATAATGCCTGGTTATTAATTTACCATCGCTGCAACAAAAATATATATAAAGGGATATAATCCATTTGTCAAATATTTTGCTCAAGGTGTTCTCGTTCATATAAGCCACCTAGAACTCCTATGTTGAAGGTATCTCACATATGACTAAGAGAAGAAGAAAGGACAAACCTTGGATTTCAAATTCTAATCAAACCTTATCTAGAACAGAGTATTTAATTTTCTAACTTACATCACTGGCTGAATCTTCAAACAATTTCCAACTATCCAAAAAATAGCACTTTTGAACACGAGGAGAGGGATAGCAATGAGACCCAAGACACACTGGCTGAAGTTTCTCTAAATTGTTGTGACAGGCTCAAAGGGAAATTAACAAGCAGCCCTAAACTGTAGAAACATTCCCTTTGATTTTATCTAGGTCCCATACAAGGCCCTCGTAACTGTGACAGTTATTTGTGAAAACATTTAACCTCCTATCGTACCTGGCAGTGCTCACTTGAGAGACCAACCCATGTTCATCTCAAGTTTCTAGTTTTTTGTCTTTTTTTTTTTTTTTTTTTTTTTTTTTTTTTTTTTGAGACTAACTCATGCTCAGTCACCCAGGCTGGAGTACAGTGGTACAACCTTGGCCCACAGTAACCTCTGCCTCTGAGGCTCAGCCATTCTCCTGCCTCAACCTCCTGAGTAGTTGGGATTATAGGCACCTGCCACTACGCCCAGCTAATTTTTGTATTTTTAGTAGAGACGGGGTTTCACCACATTGGCCAAGCTGATCTTGAACTACTGACCTCAGCTGATCCACCCGCCTCGGCCTCCCAAAGTGCTGAGATTACAGGCGTGAGCCACCCGTGCCTGGCCCATCTCACGTTTCTCACATCACTTAAAAAATGAATTTATCTATGCTCCTTTTTGTCCCGTGTGTCAGATGCTGAACCCACAGTTACAGGCCTACTTTAGTAATTCTGATCCTAATCGGTCCAGTCCAGTTAATCTTCCTGGGCAAGGGATTCATTTAAGATAAGCTTCACTTTACAAAAGATAGCCCCAAGGCCAGGAAGTCCCTGTCTCTACATGTGCAATCTTAAAAAACATGCTCTGATGTCCTGAACTGACTTCCCTTCCTAAGGATCCTTTTGCATTCATTTCTCAAATGTCCAATCAAGCGATTAAGAGTTGTGTTTGGCAGAACACTGGTAAAGAGAGAGTTCGGTACCAAAATTCTGCCCAGGGCAGTAGCTCTTGCCTAGCTTCACCATGAGGAGGACAACTGAAAAATGATGCTTGTGTTGGTTTGCTGCAGAAGGGTCATGACCTAGAGAATAATGCACCCATTCTTCAGAGGCTAATCTAACTCCCACTTGATCTGAGGAGTGGAGGATACAAGTATGGATGAGGTTGTGTCAAGACTCTTGTCAAGGTCTAAAATAACATCAAAAAAAGAATTAAGATAGAGAAACATCAGACACTGCTGGGTCTGACTTTGGAATGATCCTGGCCTCTCAGGTAACTTACCTTCAAAGAAAGGGACTGAAGGCCTTGCTTGCTTGCTTCAGCCTCAAGTCCAAGATTGAAGAATATGAACTTAATTCACTTGTGAAAACAATGGGTGATTTTCATCCACTGCTACCTACCATACTAGGCTTCTATTGAAACATTCTGACAGTGAAGTCATAGCAACCTCAAGTGATAGCCAAAAACTGACCTGGAGCTGGCACTTTCTACTGCCATTCAAGTATATAATACCCAACATTAAGAATAAAATATCCAGGGGCCAGGCACAGGGGCTCACGACTGTAACCCCAGCACTTTGGGAGGCCGAGGCGGGAGGTCAGGAGATCGAGACCACCCTGGCTAACACGGTGAAATCCCATCTCTACTAAAAAATACAGAAAATTAGTGGGGCGTGGTGGTGGGCGCCTATAGTCCCAGCTACTTGGGAGGCTGAGGCAGGAGAATGGCGTGAACCCAGGAGGCGGAGCTTGCAGTGAGCAGAGATTGTGCCACTGCACTCCAGCCTGGGGACAGAGCGAGACTCCATCTCAAAAAAAAAAAAAAAAAAAAAGAATAAAATATCCAGATTGAGTTGGGGAGAAGTGGGCTCTCACCTAACTTCCCACACTTGTCTAGAAGACTTAGACTTACTTAGCCTAGTGTCTAGCACATTCCAGGTCCTCAATAAATGCGAACTGAATGACTAAAGGAATGAGTGACATTTTCAAGTGGATTACCAGATGGAAGAAGACAAGTTTTCTTTTTTGATCTCTAACAAGATGGTAGCCACCACTCCCTGAGATGACTTCCATTCAGTCTTACATGGGAACACCAGGGCCGACCCTGAGTCTGTCAGCCAGTGTTACAATTCTGGTAGGAATTCAGAGAATATATCATTAATGACATATGACATTTCATTTAATTCAAAAGCAGCTTTGTTTAGTCTGTCATTGAACTCTTTTCTTTTTTTTATTTTTTATTTTTTTTGAAATGGAGTCTTGCTCTGTCGCCCAGGTTGGACTCTGCAGTGGCTCGATCTCGGCTCACTGCAACCTCCCAGGTTCAAGCAATTCTCCTGCCTCAGCCTCCCAAGTAGCTGGGATTACAGATGCGCACCACCACGCCTGGCTAATATTTTGTATTTTTAGAAGAGATGGGGTTTCATCGTGTTAGTCCTGATGGTCTTGATCTCCTGACCTTGTGATCCGCCCACCTCAGCCTCCCAAAGTGCTGGGATTACAGGTGTGAGCCACTGCGCCGGGCCCGAATTCTTTTCTTTAAAAAGGGGGGTGGTCCAAGAGGAAGGAAATACTATGCCTTCCAGTAGTAATTCTGTAGTGCTCCAGATCCAAGATGGCAATTGCTTCAAAACCCAATAGAGTTGGAAAACACACTGGTCTGGTTAAGATAGACAATGCAATCATCAAATTGCTAGACTGCAAAACTTCAACTCTAAAAACTGAAATGACATTCACCATGTTTCTCATCTATACAGACATGACTGTGTTCTTATCACGGCTAAGCTGCAACGTACTGAGTCTCAACCAAGAATGAAGGAAGAATCGTGTGTTGCATCTTGTGTCTTTTCTTCAGCACCATCCCCAGCCTAAAAGTAGAGCTTCCTGTGCTGTTATTATCTAGGAGGTGATACGGTATAAAAACTCCTAGTGACTCTCAAGGCTTCCTCGCTGCAGCTCAACAGAGAACCCTGAAAGACACTACCATTTCCTACCCATTTATCTACCAGAACCATGCAATGCATTTATAATTCATTGACTGCCTTAAGCAGTATCATTTTCTCAGTACAAAAATCAAGTGCTTATCACAGACACTCAAAGATCATGCCATTTTTCTTTATCGAAAGATCTAGCAGCTGAAGCTCAAAATTAGACACATATTTCTACCAAACAGATTAGAAAAGCAGCTACTAAAATTTCCCCTAATTTTAGGAATTATCTCCTCCTGTCTTAGCTGATTAAATAGGTTAATTCCCCCAAATCCATGGTTCTTTTACACAGACCCAGGGAAGCTATTCAAACATTTTTAGTTTCACATCAATGTCTTTCAAAAGCAAGCCATATTGTAGGCTGCAAGAAGAAAGCATTCAACTAGCTCTACTTCTCACAAATTCAAATGCTTGAGGGGCTAAAGACAACCCTACACATAGCAAAATTTCCAGAAGGAAGTACACAGTGTACACAAGTCTCTCACAGTAGAAACAGACCTGCTTTTCCTATTCAAAGGGTGGGGAGAGAGGACTAAATTTCAGTATCATGCCAAATATTATGAAACACAACTATAAAAATATGTCGTAAAAAAAACCTGAAATAGCTGCTTTGGAGACATAAAAATTCCATTAAATCAAAAAATATATATTTTATACACATGGCTACCAATCCCAGTTCTTATAAGAGTGATTCTCAAAAACAAAAAGATCATTGCTTTTGTATTTATGGCTTAACACTTCCAGGGTGCAAAAGCAGTAATTAACACAAGGGTAGCGTAAAAACTGGGCAAGGTGTATGAACAAGAGCAATAAAGGACTATTTAAATAATAAATTGACAACAGCTGGTGACAAGCAGTACTCTGTCAACAGAAATAAACAAAGCAGGTACCCATGCTCTCATAATAATCAAACAGCATGCACGCATTTAAATTCAAAGTATAGAGACTGTGGATCAAATTTGTTTAAACACACAACAGCTTTTACACTTAATGAATATACACTTACATTTTCTGTGGTTCCAGTAATCACATGTAACCCATCGTAGGTTGATTTGATGTACATGCCCTGGAGTGAGTCACAAACAGATTAACTCATTACTCCAACATTTAGAGACATCGCCCCAAGCGAGACTTAAACTTATAAAACATTAACAACAGTCCCTTCAGAACAATAGTCATTTTTCAGCCTCCTGAAACATCGAGAAACAAGATCCAAAGGGTGGTGAAGGGGAGCTAAGCAAACTGAAATACTGGTGAAAGCAGTAAAACGTGTGATCTCTTTGATACTATAACCTGTGTACCAGGCACACAGAATTTTGCCACTACTCCGAGGATGTGGGCGTTTTCTTAGACCTACAGAATGAGTGAATGAGGGAGGCACTTCAAACAAGAACGGTTCTATTATGTTGACGATGAGACGGGGTCTTGCTGTGTTGCCTAGACTGGAGTGTAGCAATGCCAACACAGCTCACTGTAACCTTGAACTCCTGGGCTCAAGTGATCCTCTCACCTCAGCCTCCCCAAGTAGCCAGGACTACAGGTGTGTGCCACCACACCCAGCTAATTCTTTTATTTTTTTAATAGAGAAAGGACCTCACTATGTTACCCGGGCTGGTTTCAAACTCCTGGGCTCAAGGGATCCTCCCACCTCGGCCTCCCAAAGTGCTGGGATTATAGGTGTAAGCCACCACACCCAGCCAAAGAACAGTTCTTTCTTGACCATTTCTTGGTCTAGGGACACAATATATTCATTTAAATTTGGTAACCGAAATAACCTCAGAGTGACTATTAAAACTACTAATAATCAGACAAAGATATATGAACAAAGATTATTAAATAACAAAGCATAGGTAGCAAATTAGTAACAGACACCCTTCCTTTTAAGGGAAATGTAAAGATGAATGAATATTCTCTCTTCTAAGAGGCCTGAGAGGCAAAGTCAGAGGCCATGCCTCACTAAGTGATACACCGAATGTATCATTGAGGAATTATTTCTGCAGTTGTACTCACCACATGTAAATGTTGTTTAATTAAACTGTTACAAGACGGGAAAAGAGAGCAAAAAGTAGAACGGGCAAAAAGTAGTTGCTCACCCTGGTATCTATGCTGTAATAATGTGGACCCTCCTCAGAAATTACGCTGCACCCAGCCTGCTCATTAACCTACACCAATTTATGATGAGAGTCCCATCAAACACCAACGCCTTCAGGTTCTCCCCATTCCTCTCCTATCCTGTTACTTTCACTCACAGATTATATCAGCTTCACCCCTACACATGGTACTGCCCCTCCCAGGGCACTGCTTGTATAACTCTACCATCTGAAATGACAACTCCATTTCTGCCTGCTCAGGGCATTTATCTGCTTAAATATTTTACTATAAACCTACCTCCAGGAAGTCCTCCTTGTTTAAACTTAATCTGTTATGATCCATCATTTGCCTTGAAGTCAAGCAGTACCAATATGCAAAGTTCTGCTCACTAAGAATGCGGGCCTAAAACAGTCAGTTGATTTTTGTTTTTTTCTGTCTAAGAGCAGAGACTACCTTAATAGCTCCCAACAGCTACCTATACATTAGATACTTCTCCCCCTCCACCTTCTCCTCCTCCTCCTTCTCATCATCATCATCAATATCAGCAACAGTAGCTGCAGCCACATTAATGCACACGTACTATGTGCTTGGGGCCTGGCACTTGGCATTCACAATCTAATACAATACTTTCAACAACCCTATGAGGAAACTGACACGTAAAGAGGTTAAGTCCCTAAAGAGCCAGGATTTAAACCCAGCTCTCTCTGACTCAAAGCCTCTAAGCTAACTAATGGGCTTCACAGCTTCTTCACGAAAATTTCAGCAAATTAATCCCACAGGATGCACGCTAGGTACTAGGAAACTACCTGTATGTAGTCCCACAGCCTGTTGTGATATAGCTCATATATTACTTATGAAACATTTCTAAACCCTTCTTAAGAATCACTGCCTTCAACCAGTCTCTTCTCACATTCATCTAAGTGCTAATAGAGACTTTCAGAGCAGATGTTGTTTTTGTAGCCAGAGACCATATTTCCTTTGTGTAAATGTTTTATATTTCCTTGCATTGCTAAGTCCTAAAAATAAAGTGTTATCTTCAAAATATGAGTATACAGTTTTAAATTGTATTTATTTTATACTTTGAAGATGGAAAACATATCAACAGGATTCAAGATAGCACATTCCTAACTACATAACGGAAGGCGGTCTAACTTAATTCTACTTTTCAGCAATTATAGTGAAAGCAATAAGGAATTTTTTTTTAAAAATTTAGTAAATGATGATATATGTTATCTGAAAATAAAACAAGTGTTATTAGAACTTACCAGGCCTTCCCCAGGTTTAATGTTTGGTAAGTGAACTTCCTCCAGACATGCACACTGGCTCATCACAGGATCTGTGGTAGATCGAATTGTTTTGTCACAGATGCCATTTAAAACCTTGACCTAGAATTGGAGAAGCAAATAGTCAGGAAAGTTCAATCATTAACCAAGTTTATCTCAAGGTGATTTTTAGAGAAATGCATTTCACCTATAATCTTTAGTTCTGGTCGGCAATCATTCTGATAATTCTGCTCAATGAATGCATGGCATTTAGACTTCATGTTTACCATCCGTGGGAATAGTGTCACTATTTCAGCTTTGTTTAGAAAGGGCAGCTTTTATATTCACTCCTTTATGACCACTGAAGAGCACAGGCCAGGCAGAAATCCCCTTTCAGCAATGAAGTGGAATTCTCTCTCCCCGGCCACCTACCTGATTGCTCACAGTCTCTGAACACCAAATATTGACAAGGTTAAAAAAAAAAAAAAAAATTGTTTTGGGCCTAAACCATTTTTTTAATGGACTTTACTTTTTTAAGTTGTTTTAGGTTTATAAAAAAAATTGAGCAAAAAGTCCATTGAGTTCCCATATATCCCCTCCACCACCACTCTCCATTCCCAGCTTCCTCTATTACTAACATCTTGTACTAGTGCAGTGCATTTGTTAAAAATGATGAACTAGGCTGGGCACAGTGGCTCATGACTGTAATCCCAGCACTTTGGGAGGCCAAGGTGGGTGGATCACCTGAAGTCAGCAGTTCAAGACCAGCCTGACCAATATGGCAAAACCCCATCTCTACTAAAAATAGAAAAATTAGATGGGCATGGTGGCGGGTGCCTATAACCCCAGCTACTCAGGAGGCTGAGGCTGCAGAATTGCTTGAACCTCGGAGGCAGAGGCTGAGGCTGCAGTGAGCCAAGTCACAGCACTCTACTTCAGCTTGGGTGACAGAGCGAGACTCTGTCTCCAAAATAAATTTTTAAAAAATGATGAACTAATATTCAGACATTAACTAAAATCTTTAATTTATATTAGGGTTCACTTTTTGTGGTGTACATTCTACAAGTTCTGACAAATGCCTAATGTCATGTATCCATCATTACAGTCTCATACAGGATAGTTTCAATGTCCTAAATATCCCCTGTGCGCAACCTAAGTATCCACCACCCCATCCCTCACCATGAACCCCTGGCAAACATAGATCTTTTTACTACCTCTGTGGTTTTGATTTTCGAGAATGCCAAATAGTCAGAATTATGCAGCATGTAGCCTTTTCAGACTGCCTTATTTCAATTAACAATATGCTTGTAAGTTTCCTCCATATATTTTCAGGACTTAATAGCTTATTTCTTTTTTATTGCTGAATAATATTCTATTTTATAGATGTACAACAGTTTATTCATTTACTTATTGAGAGACATTAAGGTTGCTTCCAATTTTTTTGGCAATTTTGAGTAAACCTGCTATAAACATCCTGTGCGCATTTTTTGATGTAAATTTTCAACTCCTTTGGGTAAATATCTAGGAGCACAACTGTTGGATCATATGGTAAGAATATGTTTCATTTTGTAAGAAACTTCCAAATTGTCCTCCAAACTGCCTGCACCATTTTGCATTTCTACTAGCAGTTAATGAGCATTCCTGTTGCTCCACATCCTCAGCAGCGTTTGGTGTTGTCAGTGTTTTATATTTTAGCCTATATAACAGGTGTATAGTGGTATCTCGTTGTTTTAATTTGCAATTCCCTAATTACAAATGACATTGAACATCTTTTCATAGGCTTATTTGCCATGTGTATGTAAGTACCTGTTCAGATCTTTTGCCTCCTTTATAATTGGATTGTTTGTCTTCTTATTCTTGTTTTAAGAGTTCTTTGTATATTTTGGATACAAGTCCTTTATCTGATAGGTGTTTTGAAAACATTTTCTCCCAGTCTGTGGCTTGTCTTTTCATTCTCTTACCAGTGCGTTTCACATAGCAGTTTTTAATTTTAATGAAGTCCACGTTATCAATTTTTCTTTCATGAATTATGCTTTTGGTATTCTATCTGAAAACTCATTGCAAAACTGACTGACAGTCACCTACATTTTCTCCTATGTTATCTTTTAGATGGTTTATAGTTTTGCATTTTACATTTAGGTCTATCATCTTTTTAGTGATCACTCACAGTCTTTGAATGCCAAACACCGACAAGGTAAAACTAAAGAGACAATGAGAGGATCCCTATTAAGTGGTCTCCTTGTAGAAGTCACAGTGGTTACGTGTGGTATTTCCCCAATCAGACTCATCTAACGTTTCAAAATTAAACAACCAAAGAAATCAGGAAATTTCTTTCCAAGGGGGAGAATCCAAGAAGTGATACTTTTTACATTCCTCCAATTTGTTTGGCCTCCCTATTTATGGAAAATATATTTATAGCAGTTTCATTGCTAAATTCCTCAACATCAGTAGGAGGAAGGTCTTATCAAAAGAGCACAGGCTGGCTTATGTCAAAAGGAGGAAGTGATGATGAATAGTTACAAAATGCTCCTTAAACAGTTACAGCACATCCCCCCTCCATCATAAGGTTTTTGCCAAGAATTTTTTTCTTAAATCAAAAGGGTCCTAAAGTGAAATTGGCACATCAGTTCAATCATGATTAGCAGGCTACCTAGCAATGTACGTATAACTGTATCCTGATAAAATGTTCAGAAAAAGTAATAATAAAACAGAGACTCAATGTAGCTAATTTAAGCACAGGAATTTTCACAGTAGTTGGTCTTGTTAAGTAACTTTTATGCTTTCTCTTCCACTTAAATTTAAAAACTCATGTCCCAAAAGCCAATATTTCAAAGTATCTCCTGAAGTAATTAGCCACGGTGCATTTACTTAATGTGATTCCCACTGCCTTTGGAAAAGGAATTTTACAGTAACTTTTAGAACGCATACTTACCACAGTTAAAACTTTATCCTCCATTTCTGCTACAAAGCAATCCTAAAGAAGGGGATGGAGAAAATGAACACTAAGTACAAGAGTTAAACACGTTCAGAACTGTTGGCTTAGCTCTCTAGATATTTTCTGCAGCTCAAGGTGGTCCCTGACATAGCCCTCAGCCTGCACAGTCCTGCGGGACTGGGATGGGAAAGGGAGGGTAGAGTGGGAACAGAGATGACGTTCTCACCTTCTGAAGGTCCCGCTCTCCCCTGACCCAAGGAGTTCTCATTCAAGGAACCCATTTGGCCAATTACTTAATTTGAAAACTTACAAAAATCATTGAACTGAAATCCACCTACTCTCCAGACTGTCCAGAGAGTAGTAAGTCAGAAATCCAAGTCAAGAAACCTGACGATGGCTCCCAGCGTGCCCCAGGAACAGATAGCAGTGGGCCGACAAGCTGGCAGTCTTTAGCTCTGGACCTGCCTACAAGAATAGCTTTCAAATAAGGGCTTGAGTAAACTCAGCCACGAACGTTTATTTTAAGCACCACTGAGATTAAATCAGATATTTCAGTCCTTGATAGATGAAAAGAGTTCAACAAAACATTCATTAACACACTGCCAAAAAAGTGGTCTTGAGGTATGCTATTGATGACACAAAATAAAGGGCTGGAATGCAAAGCATTATTTATTCAGCTTAAGAACAAAAGGCTTGGAACACTGTATGAACTGGGTTAGCTGATTATAGGAACCACCATTGTCCTGTCTCAAAGCTGCCAGAGTGAAATTGCCAATGTGAAACTTTCACAGTTAACCTTCTAGAACTCATCTGTAGCAAAGGATTTCAACCTATACTGCAGAATGCATGCAGAAAAAAAAAAAGTCAATACAACTAGATTCTATAGAGTTTATTCAGCACTATTAACTATAATCCCAAGCTAGGATAATCTTAAAGATAATGCTAATTCTTTTATGTACATAAAAAAATGTTAATCAACTGTGTTGGAATTGTCAGGCGAAGATTTTCACTTCAATCAAAAGTCATTTTAGGTTAGTTTTACTACTTCTGAAGGAGGAAGATGGCTACCAGTTTCTATTCTATATGATTTAATAATCAGACTTTTATTGTCTTCTTAAATTTGTTTAAACTTTTTTCTACTAGATAAAAACGTAGGAAACGATAATAATGACTGCTCCTAAAATTTATACTGACTCTCAGGAAAAGAGCAGCCCAGGGAGAAAAGACTT
>NW_016803645.1:2088595-2096574 GCF_001698545.2 Rhinopithecus bieti | reverse complement strand
AATTGTCAGGCGAAGATTTTTCACTTCAATCAAAAAGTCATTTTTAGGTTAGTTTTTACTACTTCTGAAGGAGGAAGATGGCTACCAGTTTCTATTCTATATGATTTAATAATCAGACTTTTATTGTCTTCTTAAATTTGTTTAAACTTTTTTCTACTAGATAAAACGTAGGAAACGATAATAATGACTGCTCCTAAAATTTATACTGACTCTCAGGAAAAGAGCAGCCCAGGGAGAAAAGACTTTAAAAAAAAATTTAGAAATGTATTTTTCCATGTGTCAAGTTGATATTAACTTAAACTACAGGAACAACCTCTGTAAATAGGAATAATTATAGCTAAAATGTGCTTTTCCAATTCTATCTTATAGATAAAACTAAACTGTCAACTACCAATATGGCTCATCCCCCATTAATACTGTCTGATAGATTTGTTAAATAAATGTCAACCTTAGAAACACAGTATACATATGTGATTGTGTGCTAGAAATAAAATTAATACTTTGTCTTTGTGTCTATCATCTTTCATCACAAATTTCTTTTTTTTTTTTTTCTTTTTTTTAGACAAGGTCTCACTCTGTCGCCCAAGCGGGAATGCAGTGGTGCAATCTCAGCTCACTGGCAGCCTTGACCTACCGGGCTCAACTGATCCTCCTTCCTCAGCCTCTCAAGCAACGGGGACCACAGGTGCATGCCACCATGCCTGGCTAATTTTTGTATTCTTTGTAGAGATGGGGTTTCGCCATGTTGCCCAGGCTGATCTTGAATTCCTAGACTCAAGCCATCCACCCGCCTCGGCCTCCCAAAATGCTAGGATTACAGGTGTGGGTCACCATCCCCGGCCCACAAATCTCTAAATTAATACAAGCACTGTCACTTCGGGGAGACCATCACCTAGAGGCAGAGAGCAACTCTCAATATACCAGAGCTCAAGAACAAGGCAGACTTGTGACCGCATGGTTCCTACAACTTGATTCCTTGAGGGATCCAAGAGGTCAGCAAGAATATCGGCTCCCTGCGGTGGTGACTGCAGTGGTGATGGAGCCAGCAGCACGAGGAGCTTCCCGCCTCCCAAATTGTTCCAGCTGGCGTGTGAAAGGGCTCCCTCTCACCTCCCGCCACCGAGAACATGGTTCCCACACCCATTCCTGCCGAGAGGAAGCAGCTGCAGGCATGACTTCACATTGTTTTCTGGCATGAAGGCAATGGAATGGAAAAATGAGTGCTGAAACCAAGTCACCCCCTCAGAGACTGGACAGTGAGCTGAGCTTCTCACAGCCCTGGGTCACCTGGCAGCAGAGGCCCAGCCTGGGCGGCTCTCAGCACCCCCCTGCCTCTCCTCCTATTCTGCCTTCTCAGGAACTGAGCAGCCTTGTGCAGCAGGTTCAACTTCTCTGAGCCTTAGTTTCCTTCTTTCTAAAATGGGGTGATAACAAAGCCTACCTCTGAGATCTGCTGAGAATTCGGTGTGATGATGACACACATCAAGTGTGGATGCACACCTGCTGAGAATTCGGTGTGATGACACACGTCAAGCGTGGATATACACCTGACACGCAGCCAGCACTCAGTGGTCTTTTCCTCTTCTGCTTCCATGGCTTGCTTTCTTTTTGTGTATGTGACACAGGGTCTCACTTTGTCACCCAGGCCTCAGTGCAATGGCATGAACATGGCTCACTGCAGCCTCCACTTCCAAAGCTCAAGCAATCCTCCCACCTCAGCCTCCCAAGTAGCTGGGACTACAGGCACACACCACCATGCTTGCCTAGCTTTTTAATTTTTTTTTTTAATATAGTGGTCTCACTATATTGCTCAGGCAGGTCTCAAGCAATCCTCCCGACTTGGCCTCCCAAAGTGCTGGGATTAAAGGCGTGAGACATTCAGCCTGGCAGGCTTGCTTTCTTTCCATTCAGTTTTCTCAGGGACAAATATTGCTCATTTTCCTAATTCTTTTTTATTGTTGTTGTTAAGATAGTATCTTGTTATGTTGCCCAGGTTGGTTTCAAACTCCTGGGCTCAAGAGATCCTCCCATCTCAGCCTCTAGTAGCTGGGCCTCCAGGCGTGCACAACCACACCTGGCCTCATTCTCTATTTCTTTCCAGACTGAAACTCAGCACCTGCCAATGCCATTGTGTCTCTCTTGCCATCCCTATTTCAGTTTTCATGGCTTCACAATATGAGGAGACTACAATGGAAATACAGATCTCAATCCCTTCCCACCTTGGGGTCCTTCATCTCAAATTATAGCCTCAACACTGAATGGGAAGATCTATCCTTGTACTTGGTATAGGATGACAGCTAAAGAAATGTTAAGAAATGAAGAAACTTCTTAAAAGAAATGTGCGGTTTCCTCGCAGGAGAAAAGAAGCAGCAATATGTATCCTTCAAATTAGAGGACTCATAAATTATTATTGGAAGAAAGGATGCAGAGATGGATGGAAGGAAAAGGATGTCACCACAATAAGAAGAAGGGGGGACAGCAAGATGTACAAGAGAGACGGGACAAGCAAATGTCTCTTCACAGGGACACCAAGAATAAAGGCTCAGGCAGAACATGTTCTTTGTCTGGAAAGAAATACAACTTTTATTTCTCCAATTCCCCAGTTAAAAGGAGTAAATGGCAAAGACAGATGTCTTCCCAGTCAACAGATCTTCTGTCAAGCAGCTGCAAGAAAATGTGAAGTCCCCTGGCACGTTCAGTCTCATTGCTACCACCACAATGCACCTGGGGTAAGCCACACTCAAATCATTCATCGAATTTGTGATTTCTAATTCGTGTGTATCTGAACACACATGTGCGCAAACATCACCATTTGCCAAAGCACCTATATTCTTTTTTTGTTTTGTTTTGTTTGAGACGGAGTTTCATTCTTTCGCCCAGGCTAGAGTGAAGTGGAACGATCTTAGCTGACTGCAACCTCCACCTCCCAGGTTCAATTGATTCTCCTGCCTTAGCCTCCCAAGTAGCTGGGACATATAGGTGCCTGCCACCACGCCCAGCTAATTTTTGTATTTTTAGTACAGATGGGTTTTCGCCATGTTGGCCAGGCTAGTCTCGAACTCCTGACCTCAGGTGATCTACCCGCCCCAGCCTCCCAAAGTTCTGGGATTACAGACGTGAGCCACCACGCCCGGCTATGCTCTTCAATTACTACAGAACAAGCGCTTGTCAACAGCACTTGTTAAGAAACATATTTTTCAATCTAAGTTCAGAAAATGATATCCTGATACATATTTACATATCAGTCTTACTCCTTCAAAACTGTTCAAATTTAAAATAAAAAAATACGACAGGATGAGGGCAATATATTTGTCCAGCTCTTCTCCTCAAACTATCAAATTTGATTTCAGAAAACAAGTACAAGGCAAGATTTTTATATTTCCTCCCACAGTCTACTCCTTCTGAAGCAGGCACTGTGCTTTTCACATGTTGTATCTCGATCTCCTGACCTCGTGATCCGCCCGCCTCGGCCTCCCAAAGTGCTGGGATTACAGGCATGAACCACTGCGCCCGGCCCACATGTTATATCTCATTTAATCTTCATAACAATCTTTTGGAGTAGGTATTATTTTAAGTATTTTATATTATTTATCTGTATCTAATTTTTACATAAATGTGGTCATATACATGATTTTTGTAAATAAAAAACTTTTGTTCTCTTTTTTGGCTTGACTCCTACATTCCCTCCCTATCTCTCCCCCTGCCAGAGTAAATACAACTTTTCTCCCAAACTGTCCACTGTATTTACATATTAACTTATGTACAAGTTTGTATAGGATGTATGTTTTATATATACACACACAAACACACACACATGCATTGTAGGTATTTATGGTAACCATTTATCTTCATACCACACTTACTTTCTTGCCTTTTTTTTTTTTTTTTTTACTCAACATTAACTTGTAGAAATCCCACCAAATTATCTGGTAAGGTAAATATTTGTATTCTCATTTTGCAAATGAGAAAATTGAGGTTCAAAACTTATAAGTGACTTGTCCAAGGCCCCAGGGCTAATTAATGTGTAGAGGTAGGATTTGAACCGATAGCTGTCTCTCTGTGAAGAACACGCTCTTAACCACTAGACTAACCTCCCTCAGTGAGCACCACGGGAAAAAGAGAAACAGAAAATGAATGCAGAAACAAAACTAATACCTCTTGTGTCCCTTGAGTTCTGATAAAAGTCATTCTCAGTGGCCTAACTTTCCAAAGCGTTATTTCATTCATACAACACACATTTAAAAAATCACCATTCATCATGTCCCAGGCATTCTTAAGCCCCAATAAGCTGGGCAGGCGCAATGTGGATGCTCACAGGTACCCTTCTGATGTGACCAGATCAGGACGTGTACCTCCTATGGGGAGACTTTTTTTTTTTTTTTTTGTAATCATCAGTTCCTAACGATCGACCCCTCTCTACAATTACCAGGAAAAGTAGCACTTGAGATGATGCATAAGCCCATCCCATCAGACAAGCATAGACTTCTCCTGGCTGAATTACTCAAGCGTCACCTTCTCAAGGAGGTGATTCCAGGCACATATCTCAAACTGTATCCTCACTCCTTCCTGTGCACCTTCCCTCCCTAGCATTGCTTTACCTTTATATAACCACATATATTCATATATAAAAGTCTGCTTATCCATTCATTTTCTCTCTCCCAGAGACTGTAAGATCTAGAAGGTCAGGGACTTTTTATCTGTTTATTCACTCTGGTATCCCAGGGCAGCAGACACAGAATAAGTGCTAAATAAAAATGTATTGAAAGAAGTGTCCAAATACCTAGAAAGCCAACATCAACTTGCTTAGACAGAAGTTCACCCCGTGAAACAAACATGACCCCCTCTGCCTTCACTTTCATCCCTTTCTCTCCTCTCCCTACACTGCAGTGGGGACAGCCTCAATCAGCCACACAGTCAAGGACTCTTCACAATAAAACACAAATGTACCAACAAGCAAAACTTTCCCATTTGCTAATCACAATATTTAACTCTTTCATTTAATTGATTGCTAGTAAACTCAGTTAAAAATCAAAACAGGGGCCGGGCGCGGTGGCTCAAGCCTGTAATCCCAGCACTTTGGGAGGCCGAGACGGGCGGATCACGAGGTCAGGAGATCGAGACCATCCTGGCTAACATGGTGAAACCCCGTCTCTACTAAAAATACAAAAAGCTAGCCGGGCGACCTGGCGGGCGCCTGTAGTCCCAGCTACTCGGGAGGCTGAGGCAGGAGAATGGTGTGAACCCAGGAGGCGGAGCTTGCAGTGAGCTGAGATCCGGCCACTGCACTCCAGCCTGGGCGACAGAGCAAGACTCCGTCTCAAAAAAAAAAAAAAAAAAAATCAAAACAGGGCAAGGTGCAGTGGCTTATGCCTCTCAGCGCTTTGGGAGGTTGAGACAGGAGAACTACTTGAGGCCAGGAATTTGAGACCAGCCTGGGCAACACAGCAAGACCCTGTTTCTACAAAAAATTTAAAAACAAGCTGGGCATGGTGGCATGCACCTGTAGTCCCAGCTATCCAGGAGGCTAAGGTGGAAGGATTGCTTGAGCCAGGAGGCTGAGGCTATGGTGAACCATGATTACACCCCTGCACTTCAACCCAAGCAACAGAGTAAGACCCTGTCTCTCAAAAATAAAAAAAAACATCAAAATATGAGCAAAATATTACGGGAAGAGGGCAGCAAGGGAGAAAAAGGACACTCAAGGTAGGTATCAGGGAAATGCCTTCAACCACAAATGCCATGCCTTCATGGCTGTATGACTAAAGCATCACAACTGGTATCAGACTCTTTTTTGTCAAAATTACTTTATGCATCATAAAAAAGAGCAAAAACTCAGAAGCTACTTTAGTTGCTCTGAGCACCTTTCTAAGATCACGGCCTCAAAAATCCATGTGCCTTGAGAACAATGGCTGCTCAGGACTAGAGCAAACAACTGCCATGTGCAGAGACAAAGTTCACAATTCACATTCCAGAAACAACCAGAAAACACATGGCTTTTCAGAACTGCATCTCTGTAATGGCATGGTCAGGACAGAAGGGAGGATGTTCTTTGCTTTGCCAAATCAGCAGTAGGAACAAATGTGGAAACACAGAATTTTAGAACCAAGTGGGACATGAAAAAACAAGCAGCTCTTCCTTATATTTCATAGCCTCAATTCATTTCAAAAATATTTGACAAGCATCTCCTGCATGCCAACTAACAGGACAGAAGGCAGTCCTAAGAGCTGATGGTACAAGAAGAATTTTTTTTTTAACGTTAAGATCACAGAAGCTCAATCAGTTACAGACTGACTAATATAAAACTTCCTGAGCCTTTACTAAGATACCTAGGTCTGGACAATCAGCCATGAGTGAAACTGACATGTGTCACTTGCAATTCAGAACATCAGTCAGTGTGTGGACCTTCATGATTTTTACCTCTCTGCCTTGGGGGCAAGCAACATGATATACCAGTGATTCTGTCAACCTATGTCCTATACATCTTGAAATGAGGAAAGTCAGAGCTGACTATCCCCTGCCCCTGACCCATTTGGATGTAAATAACCAAGGAATAAACTGCCGAGGTTTGAGGTTTGGGGGGGTGTTTGTTACTGCACCACAACCTAGCCCATCCTGACTGGTAAATCCAAAAACGAGAGGCCAAAATGAAAAGAAAATTAAGAAGCAGATACAGTAAAGTACTCAGAACAAAGACTACATATTATCATGCAACTTAGTTACTCCAAAAATTTCATTAAAAAAATTAAGTGTTCTAACATTTTAGGGGAAGTACAGGGATTATTAGTTCGACTATTTTAAAACACACAAAAAGGTAATCTTTAATTCAAAGGCCACTGGTCAGTCTTCACAGAAACCATCTTTACAATGGATCTACTTTAAAGCCTTTCATCTCTCCCCAATTCTGATGGGGAAAAAACTGAGGTGGGGAGAGGAGAGTGGTACTTCACACCTGCATGAAAATCCTTTCAAGAAGAGGAAGAGCAGGAAAAAAAAAAATTAGAAAGCAAAAATGACATACTA
This sequence comes from Rhinopithecus bieti, assembly GCF_001698545.2. Taxonomy (NCBI): domain Eukaryota; kingdom Metazoa; phylum Chordata; class Mammalia; order Primates; family Cercopithecidae; genus Rhinopithecus; species Rhinopithecus bieti. The sequence continues at coordinate 2,089,554 of NW_016803645.1, read as the reverse complement.
CTGACCTTCTGGACTGTAGTGGTCAGGTCCAAACAAAGCTGGATAATTTTGTTCTTCGTGACTGAGAAATCAGTGATCCCTGTAAACGGAGCCCTGGAAGGTAACAACAATCCTCTTAAAAAGGGGTAGGGATACACTGGGATCCCACTGTATGTTGGTAAGTATAGCTAATCCCATGGGCTACTCTAAATTCTTTTCTGTTTTGTTTTGTTTGAGACTGTTGCCCAGGCTAGAGTGCAGTGGAATAATCTTGGCTCACTGCAACCTTTGCCTTCTGGGTTCAAGCAACTCTCCTGCCTCAGCCTCCCGAGTAGCTGAGATTACAGGCATGCGCTACCACGCCTGGCTAAGTTTTGTATTAAATTACTTTTTATTTAACTGGTTTCTCTCAAGTAACACATAAAATAGGGATCTGAATAGAAGGAGAGAAGGACTAGATAAAAAAAAATCAAAAATGACAGTTAACATCCCTTCTGAAGTCAACTAACAGCTTTCATACCAATCAAATCCTCAACCATTAATATTTAATCTCAGTAAAACACGACCTTTCGCACAATTTCACTCTTCTCTAAGCTGAGGTTAATTTGTTCCTGCTATTAACCGTTTAAGTAACTGGCAAAGGAATCCTAAAATGTACCACTGATCGAGGGCTCCTTAAGAGTCGGTAAAAGGCTGGGCGCGGTGGCTCACGCCTGTAATCCCAGCACTTTGGGAGGCCGATACGGGCAGATCACGAGGTCAGAGGATCGAGACCATCCCGGCTAACACGGTGAAACTCCATCTCTACTAAAAATATAAAAAAATTAGCCGGGCGTGGTGGCGGGTGCCTGTAGTCCCAGCTACTCGGGAGGCTGAGGCAGGAGAATGGCAGGAACCCGGGAGGCAGAGCTTGCAGTGAGCCGAGATCGCGCCACTGCACTCCAGCCTGGGCGACAGCGGGAGACTCCGTCTCAAAAAAA
>NW_016803645.1:2051696-2086515 GCF_001698545.2 Rhinopithecus bieti | reverse complement strand
AAAAAAAAAAAAAAAAAAAAAAAGAGCCGGCAAAAATGGTACGGAAAGAACAATGGTTCCTTTTCCTAAGACAAAGTACAGCTACCATGCAGCTTGGACTCTACTCTTGCAGGGCAGTAAAAGGCACATCTCCAACTTACCGGTCCAGCCAGGCCAGCAGGGCCTTGGCGGCGCCGATGAGCTCCACCACGGAGGTCAGGAACTCATTGGGGGCCTTGCGGGAGGTGTTTCCATCGTAAGCGGGACTTTTCCGCCGGCTACTTATGTAATTCTGTAAATTGTGGGAGGATGCTCTCAGTTTCAGAACCAAGTTCTTCATATTATCAGTTTCGAGGCCATAATTCTGTGGAAAATAAAATCAAAGGGAAAAAAATCCAAACAATTAACAATATTTGGGGAGCGCGGTGGCTCACGCCTGTAATCCCAGCACTTTGGGAGGCTGAGGTGGGTGGATCACGAGGTCAGGAGATGGAGACCATCCTGGCTAATACGATGAAACCCCGTCTCTACTGAAAATACAAAAAATTAGCGGGACGTGGTGGTGGGCGCCTGTAGTCCCAGCTACTCGGGAGGCTGAGGCAGGAGAATAGCATGAACCAGTGAGCCAAGATTGTGCCAATGCTCTCCAGCTGGGCAACATAGCCAGACTCTGTCTCACAATAAAAACAAACAAATAAAAACAAAAAATAATATTCAAACTCTCTGATAACGCAAAAGCCCAGTTAGTCACTTGAAAAACTCTTACAACAACCACAAAACCCTGTGTGATCTATCCCCAGCCCACTTCATTCATCCCAGCCATACCAGCCTTCTCTCTGCTCCTTCCACAGGCACTGGGGCCTCAGGGACTTTGTTCTTGATAGTTCTTCTTCCCCAAATGCTCCTCCTACAAATCTTGTCGTGGACAGCTCATTCTTTTTTCATTTTTATTTTATTTTTTGAGATGGAGTCTCACTGTGTCACCCAGGCTGGAGTGCAGTGGCGCCATCTCAGATCACTGCAACCTCTTCCTCCCGGGTTTATGGGTTCAAGAGATTCTCCTGCCTCAGCCTCCTGAATAGCTGGGATTACAGGCGCAACACCACACTGGGCTAATTTTTGTATTTTTAGTAGAGACGGGATTTCACCGTGTTGCCCAGGCTAGTCTTGAACTTGTGAGCTCAGGCAATCTGCCCGCCTCAGCCTCCCAAAGTACTGGGATCACAGGCGTGAGCCACCGAGCCCAGCCAACAGCTCATTGCTATCACTCAGGTGCTGGCCCAAATGTCCCCTCCCCTGCAAGGCTTCCCTGATCACTTATTTAATCTAGAACAAGGTTTCTCAGCCTCAGTCCTACTGACATTTGGGGCCAGATAATGCTTGTGGGGCAGGGGGTCCCCATGTATTACAGGATGTTTATCAGCATCCCTGCTCTCTACCCATCAGATGGCAGTAGCGCCTCCTCCCCCGGTGTAACAACCAAAAATGTCTCCCAACATCGCCCTGTGTCCCCTGGTGGCAGAATCGCCCCTTCGATTCACTCTCTAGCCCATCACCCACTTCTGCCCCATCTGAAGCACCGAGTTTGCGGCCTTCTTCCTCCACTGGGATGTGAGGACTACAGAAGCAGGGCTCTGTGAGTATGCCCACTACGGTATTTCCAGCACAGCGGACAATCATATAGTCATGGAATGCATGGATTTCCACTAGGCAAGACACTCACACAAACACACAAAAAAAACAAAAAACAAAAAACGAAGCACTAACTAAACACGAATTCACTAAGCGTGATCTCCTGAGCTTGAAGATGTGGCTCCTGTCTGTACTCCCAGCTACTCAAGAGGTAGGAGGATCGCTTGAGCCCAGGAGGTTGAGGCTGCAGTGAGCTATGATCGTGCCACTGTACTCCAGCCTGGGTGACAGAGAGAGACCCTGTCTCAATCAATCATAAAATTAATTTCTTGCTCTTGTGCTTCTAACCTGTGTTCTTTTTGAACAATGTTCAGCTTACGTGGGTGCTTCAAAAAAATCAGTTTCATGAGCTAATACTGTCCTAGATTCCCTTTCAGAGAAAAGAGCCAATCCTGGGAAACAACACGTAAGTCTGCAACATTAGAGGTGGGGGTACAAATTTCTGTATTCAATTGCCTCTGTATGTCCTAAATTGTTTTATCATTTTTTTAAAAAACATAACGATATTTCTTGAGATAGATTATGCCGTCTCAATAGCATCCCAAGGCAAGAATCTGGTACCATTTAAAAAGTGAGACTAACAGAATACTTAACATTCTTGAACACTTTATGCCAGGAACTGGACTCAGTGTTTGACGTGTATTATCTCAGGAAAACAGCCCAAGAAGGTAGAAATGTTTTTATCTCTAATTTACCACTAAGGAAACTGAGGCGTGAAAACAGTAAATAAATTCTCCAAAGTTACAAAGCTAATCAGCGGTAGTGCTGGGCTTCTGACCAAGGCAATCTGCATCTAGGGCACAAGCTTTTGATTACTCTCTCTGCTGTGTATGTCACCTTCCACACAACATGCCCAAAAAAGGGCCACGTGATAAGACAGATGACAAGATGGACATTAGACAAGGATAAGGAAAACTGTCCAGTGATCCTGGATCCAGCACAAGCTGAATAGCTATTCCGCTTCTCAAAATTCTACACATCCCCTCTGAAGTGGAGAAACTTTACTTTATTTATTTATTTATTTTGAGACGGAGTTTCACTCTGTCACCAGGCTGGAGTGCAGTGGCATGATCTCGACTCACTGCAACCTCTGACTCCCTGGTTCAAGCCATTCTCCTGCCTCAGCCTCCCAAGTAGCTGGGATTACAGGCAAGTGCCACCATGCTCAGTTAATCTTTGAATATTTTAGTAGAGACGGGGTTTCACCATGTTGGCCAGGATGGTCTCCATCTCCTGACCTCATGATTCGCCTGCCGCAGCCTTCCAAAGTGCTGGGATTACAGGCATGAACCACTGCACCCAGCTGTGGAGAAACTTCTTTCAGCTGGTTTTGGCCATGTGGGCCAGAGAGAGGCAAGTCACGTGTCAAAATCAAGATACATAAAGCATATACTCGGAAGTATGTTAAGAAACTTTTTTTTTTTGCAAGATGAACAATGGTAAGTTAAAAACAACAATAAAAGGCTTTGACTTTAACAAAACAATTCTAATTTTAAATAGATTTTACTTGAAGTTTAAATTTATGTTACCTCCTAGTAAAATAAAAAATAATATTTAAAAAATTAGAAATTTTGAAAGAAGCAAAAATTAGATGAAAATTTTCTCTTCCAAGCTTTTGAAAAACACTGAATTTCAAAATATAAATGAATATTCTATATTGGCAGTATTTTTCTATCTAAATGTGATATTCATTTTTTATGTTATTTTCTAGAGACTAAAATATAATCTTGTTCTCCAATAGAGAGACAAAATAAGATGGATCTGCATCATAGCTTTTAAATTCAAAGAATCAAAGACTCACAATTGAATGGATAAAGAGGCCACAAGACAGAGCTTGTTTTGAAGGACTTGTAACTATGATGAAAGAGAAAGACCCCCTCATTCAGTCAGTTACTCAGCCTGCCAACTTACATGAAGCGTTTCGAACTAAAAGCAGGAAAGTCAGTTTTCAACAACCAATGTCACCATAAATTACTTGGAACTTTTATGACCATATACATAATGTTTACTTGTTGAACTCAAAGAGGATTAAGTGCATTTTATTGTTGCAAGAAACTTTAAACCTCAATCTTCTAAAAACGTACCACTTTTAATACTGAACTAAAGGGGTAGAGTGGCTTCTTGTAACTGTTCTCATCATTGTCCACTCAGTTTGCTCTTTTTTCTCCCCCAAAACAAATAATGGGCCTAGAAAGATGAATAAATATAGCTAGAATAGAATTTTTAAAAGAAGGAAGGAGGAAAAGAAGAAAGGAAAGTTCCTTCCCTTCGACCCCATTGCACAGTAAAGAGAGAACAAGAAACTGATTATATCAGCTCAAAAGAACCTCTACTGTAGAAGCATAATCAGGAAAGGATTATTGACTTAAGTGCCCCACAAAGAAAGACCAAAAATAAATAATTTCTCAGACCAGATAAATTATTTTCACCAGTCTTTTCCCCAAAACCTGTCTCCTTCAGAAACTGCTTCGAGATAAGGCATCAAAAAGATACAGATTAAGATACAAAGTGAGTTTCTGAAAATCTATTCACATACTAAAACCCTTCCACTGAGATCTCACTTCCTAGGGTTCACCATCAGGGATCCTTTCCTGATCTGGCTAGAGAAATCATACACTAAATGGGAGAAAAGGAAAGCAAAAAGAGTCTTAAAATTATACACATTTAGCTAAGGAAAAACCTTATACAACTTCTTCTCTACCATCTTCTCCATTCCTACTAGCTCTATTTGTGATCTAACACGTGTGATTAAGGTGTGCCAGAGACACAAAATCAAAGTCATCTTATTGACTTGGGTCAATTAAGAGATAGCCTAAGAAATATAGTTCACAGTCTTCCTAAGGCATTTTTAAATAAGCTCATAAGCAAGATCAAGTTAAATATAATTTGCCAGCAAAAATTCCTGTTCCTGCATTTCTTCTCATAAAAAATATAACATGTTTAAATGATTTGCCATGGGTAAACAATAAGCAACGAATAATCTCACAGGTATACCAGTGTGCATATGCACTCTAGGCCCATAGATTCATTACAGGTACTTCATTTAACCCCAAGTCTAGGTAGCATCACTTAACACATGTATCAGTTCCAACTGTTCACTTCTCAACCTCCTTCAACCTTCAAAACACAGCTGCCCATGCCTTGGTGTTCAGTAAACTGGGCCTCACTGACTTGGCAAAGAACATAGGTTACAGTCATACTTAGCCTTTTTTTTTTTTTTTTTTTTTTTTGAGATGGAGTCTCGCTCTGTCACCCAGACTGGAGTACAGTGGTGTGATCTCAGCAAGCTCCACCACCTGGGTTCACACCATTCTCCTGCCTCCTCAGCCTCCCAAGTAGCTGGGACTACAGGTGCCTGCCACCATGCCCAGCTAATTTTTTGCAATTTTAGTAGAGACAGGGTTTCACACCGTGTTAGCCAGGATGGTCTCGATCTCCTGACCTTGTGATCCACCCGCCTCGGCCTCCCAAAGTGCTGGGATTACAGGCGTGAGCCACCGTTCCTGGCCACAGTCACACTTACCCTCATTGGTTATGCTTACTGGTTATTCTCAATCACACCCTCTCAACCAGTACTGGCCAACAGAACTCTATGCAAAGATGAAAATGTTCTTTTTCTGTGCTGTCCAATATCATAGCCACTAGCCACATGGAGCTTCTGAGCACTTGGAATGTTGCTAGTACAACCGAGGAACTGAATTTTATTTTATTTTAGTTGATTTTCATTTAGACAGTCACATTGGGTAACAGCTATCCTACTGAAAAGAGCAGCTCTATAATCGGTCTCAGGTACCCTCTACCCAGAGAGAGGAAGAAAAACTGGATACAGATTCTAATTCAATCCTAGAAAGTGGTCCTGGTCTCATCGTACAATACAAATCACTCTCCTAAGCCACGACTGCCAGTCAAAGTCAATATTCACGAAGGGCGGTTTCTCTCATTGCTCTCTATCCACGACCAGCTAATTTGTGAGCCACTGCTCACCAGTTTTGGAATCTTCATTAACAGCTGTTTCCTATTTTAGGTTCCTATCCATCTATCTGCGCCTCTCTTTGCATTGATACTTTCCAGTGGTTATGTTTCTCCCCTCCCCCTTCCTTACCTTTAATTCTATTCATTTCCTGTCTATCATAAAATCAACATCCACTAAACCAAGTTTACATAGAAACCTCTTTTATAACACCAAGGCCAACTGCATTTACACATCAACTGCCCTGGAGATGGTCTGTTCAAAGCAGCACCAATTTATATATCCAAAGATCTATATGCTACAAATGGATTAAAAAGATAGTATAATTAGTATATGAATTATAATAATATTCAAAAAGGAGATTATATCGAGACTAAAGACATTTTAGTAAAACTCACTAAAATAATCCACACACTTTTGTGAACCCCTACGTGACCCCCCTGTCCAATGCAGTCACTGGCACAGAGCAGGTCCAGAATGAGTCTGAGGTCAAAGCTTGGTCTGCAAAGGAAATTAGAAGGAAATTGTAGGAGATAAAACACAGCTTTAGGTTCTGGCATTTGTCCAGCTTTGTTCATTTTAGTCTAATGCTCTAAGAGGTAGACAAGAGGAAAAGGCAAAGAGAATGCCCAGGGGCAGCTGTTATGTTTGTCATCCCACCCGACGTACATGATGCATCTCTAGCTGACCCTTCCACCCTGCCTCTCTTACCTTGGATTTGCAAGTAAATTTACCTGTCCTCCAAGTATTACTGCAAAGTGAAAGAGACAATTTGCAAAACATCAAGCAGAAAAGACGGAAAAGCCATGTTCCCAGAAAGGATAATAAAAGTAAACTCAAACATGTTTGTACAAAAAAAAAAATACAGTTTCAGTAATAAACAGGATGCTTAGACGTCTGGGCAGTGCAAAGCACTTACACAATAGTGCACAGCCACATCTAAGGTGAGCGTTACTGTACAGATGGGAAAAACAGACACCACCATTTCCCCGGAGGTCACAGAGGGAGTAGCATGTAGCAGAGCTGGGGTTAGAATGCAAATTCCTGCTTCCCAGACCCGTGCTCAGACTACTTGGCTGTAGCGTCTCCCAGGCGGCAGCTCATTTATCAACTACAAATAATTTCCCCATTACTTTCCTAAACAAGAGCAGGGCATCTCAGAGCAGAAGACAAGGCTCTGTCCATTTTAAGAAGAAGAATACACACAATGCAGCAAGTGTTATATAATCAACAGTACGCAGACCAGCGATGGCAAAATCATCAGCAGCACATTCTTTCCCACCATTCTCAGTGATGTAATTGTATATACCCCTGGCTGGGGTTCAGGGCATTACTAACCCAGCCTGAATGCTGTCGAGTTTGTCCAAATCCTGACAGTTAAGTAAACTGCATCTTTAGCCTGGCACCAGGGCAGGCAGACTTGAATTCCACCCACACTAACCAATTTATAAACAAAATGTCCTTACAGGTGTTTTTGGCCCACACCTAACAAAGCTACCCATGTGATTCTAGTGTCAGGACCCAGCAGGATTTTACTCATTCGTGTTAAAGCCAAAATCCATCATCTTCAAAATGTAATGAAGACCACGTTTTTTTCCCATTTCATAGGTCATGTCAAGTGCAAATATCAGTTATTTAAATATCACAAATATCTGTGAAACTCAACCGCTTTTTATAGTAACAAAACCAGACATGAAAATCAGAACCTATTTCTCACTTCAATTTAGAAGATGACACTTTCTTTTCTTTTTTGAGACAGGGTCTCACTCTGTCGCCCAGGCTGGAATGCAGTGGTGCGATCTTGGCTCACGGCAGCCTCCACCTCCCAGGCTCACATGATTTTCTGAATTCAGCCTCCTGAATATCTGGGACTATAGGTGCGTGCTAGCCACACCCGGCTAACTTTTTTGTATTTCTAATAGAGACAGGGTTTTGCTACGTTGCCCAGGCTAGTCTCAAACTTCCGGACTCAAGCAATCCACCCGCCTTGGCCTCCCAGAGTGCTGGGATTATAGGCATGAGCCATTGCGCCTGACCAGGTGACATTTTCATTCAGGACTATTTCCAACGTTTTTTCCTTATAAAAGAAAACTAGACTAACTTAGACTAATACAGAGATTTTCTGAAAAAGACAAACTCTTTCTGTAAAGGAAAAGTTAATAAATATTTTAGGCTTTGGGGGAACCATGTGATTCTGGTACAACTACTCAATTCTCACTGTAGCAAGAAAGCAGCCACAAACACATAAGTGAATGGACATGGCTGTGTTCCAATAAAGCTTTATTTACAAAAATAGATAGTGGGCCAGATTTAACTCAGGGGCCATAGTTTGCCAACCCTTAAAGTAGAAAATAATTCATTTTTTCCCCTTCCTATAGTATCTTCGGCTCATGTTTTATTTCAATGGAGCATTAAGAAAACAGTGATATGCTAAATCACAAACAATGAGAGCTTAAGAGAACAAGGCTCTAAAGAATGTCATCACGGTACAGATCACCTTCTCCTGAACTAACCAGTGCACAGAGAAGGTCCACAGCCTCCAATACAAGCTCCTGGTGTCCGATCCGTGTGACCCCCAGTTCCTCCAGATCCTGATGGGAAATCTGCAGCAGCTGCTCGCCATTGATCTTCTCCCGTTCAAACTTGTGGACATATTGTTGCAGGCAGTCATCCAACCCTGCCGAAAACAACCAGAAGTCCCGTTATTGTCATTCTGTTACTTTACCCCCACCAAACTGCCCGCATGTCACATCATTCTCAGCAATCACCAATTGTGATGCTACTATCTGATTATCCATGTGAGGCCTATTCCACCTAATGGGCACCTTTGCATGACATCTCAAACAGGTTTTCAAGTGCAGCTTAACATTCTCAAGTGATCCAGCAGACTTTTATGATAGTTACCTTTTCATTCCCTGTAAACTAAAGGAATAAACGCCAAACCTCTGCTGACTTAAAACTCTAATTACCTAGACCAGACATGTTGTCTGTTTGCTAAGCAACCCTTCTTTTGGGACATCATCCCACCCATCCCATGTAATCCCAGGGAGCTTGCCACTCAAGACGCCTTGCCACAGTGGGTGGCACATGGCCAGGTCTCCCATAGGGCTCTATACACCAGCCAGTCATAGGTTTAGGGATGGACGTGTGACTCAAGCAGAACCAATCAAAATCTTCCTTGATATTTGATATATGGCCACAAGAACTGAGAAGCTCTTTTTTACTTTCCAGTCAGAAGTCAAAAGATAAACCTTGGCAATGCTGGCAGTCATTTTTCTCATCAGTTTTCTGAGAATAAATCAATTTGAGAAAGAGAGAGAGAAAATGCCCCAATAATATCCTATATACCCCTGGATATAACTTTGCTTAATAAAGATACTTCTAGCCCTAGAATATTTCACTTAAGTTTAAATAAGTTTTCTTTTTAGATTAAGCTTGTTTGTGTCGAATCTCTGTCCCTCGCAACTGAAAAAGACCCTAAAGGAGACGGGTACCAACAGTGGTACCATATAAAAAGGCATGGTAAATGGGTTCGCTTATGGCAATTTTTCCAGGTCAAACGCTATGGCCAAAAGTGCCATATTTTAATGCTTGTATATAATGACTAAAATGAGTAAGCCAAACAGAACTTGAGAATTATTATTCCTGTACAGAGAACTTGTTTTAGTAGTTTTACTGGAATAACATTTTACCCTGAATCAATTGATCTATTCAAGCCTAATAATAAAAGTCACCTTGGTGTTTTAAAAGACCTGAGTTATATAAACTCAATCCCAACACAAAGAATGAACACTCAATTTAACTGGAAAAGTATATAGGAAAGCATACTGCTGCCCCCTCCCCACCAAACGCACGCACATGCACACACGTGCACACACACACATGCCCATACATGCACACACGCGCACACACACGCACACATTTATTTCATTTAACCCTCACAAAACCTGTGTCATGTGGGTATCTCTCTGAGCTAGCACTTACTTTTTGTAATACTAAAGTCTATGGATATTAAAATCTGATGTGTGAGGCTAAACTACATCTCTGCCCTACAAATGTTCACCATTTTCCTCCTAATAAGATATAGGAAGAAGAGTAGTTTTCTGATAACCATTTGGGGCTATTAAATATAGGAAGAGGAAGTAATAAAAAAAAATCTATGGTAACCATTTGGAACCCAACTCATCCTCCCTGAAATGACATCTGTCTAGCCCCTGGGCTAGACAGCAAGCGAGGTTGGGAATATTGATATAAACTCAGCCCCGCTCTGACAGCCTTGAGCTACAGGTGGTCTTCGTGGCATGTGAGTCAGGCAGGCAGTGGAGGCCAGGCAAGTCAGCGGGTGTTGAGACCGACACCCTACCTGGGCTGCAAATGCAACCTCAGCACCAGGACACTCAGAATCAATCGTCTGCAGGGGGGGCAGCATCTATCTGTAGCAGGCAACCATAACAAGGGACAAGATTGAAGGACAGCCTCCTATTTTGTTCCCATATTGTGGATGAAAGAATTAAGGCTCATGGAGGATACATAACCTGTCCACAGTCATATAGCTGGTCAGATGCCAAGAAAAGGGCTGATGCAGAAGAAAAGAGGTCAAATGCAAGTTAGGGTCTGTTGGACACAGCCTCGTTCTTCTGCATTTTCTCGCAAACATGAGATTATAACCCAGGATTATAAAAATTCTTCTCCAACAACTTCTTAAATCAGCAGTAAAGTCTAACCCCAAGACAGTTATTTAAATAGAATTACAGAATCTTAGAGTCACTTAAAAGGCACTTCAGATCCCAATGAGTACAAAAAATTGAGAAAACACAGACAAAACAGAAATTACTGTGAAGTTTACCCAGAATCACTTAGCCAGTTCTAAGCCTGATCATGATCTTCTCCTCTCTCTCAGGATGCTGTCTTCCCTAGCCTACTTTTAAGCTTTAAAAAGAATTTTTTTGTTTTAGCTTGTCATACAAGTTTAGGACAACTATGTTATATATTTAAAGCCTGTTATGGCTAAACTGTGTCCCCACAAAATTCGTATGTTACAGTCCTAACCCTCAGTACCCTGGAATGCATTTGGAGAGAGAATCCTTCAAGAAGGAATTAAGCTCAAATGACATCGTTAAGGTGGGCTCCATCCATATGACTCGTGTCCTTATTGGAAGAGGAGATTACAACACAGACACACACAGAAGAAAGATACGTGAAGACACATAAAAGACGGTCATTATAAACCAAGGAGAGAGGCCTCAGAAGAAACCTACCCTGCTGACACCTCGATCTCAGACTTCCAGCCTCCAGAACGGTGATGAGACAAATTTCTGTTGTTCCAGCCTCCCAGTCTATGGGGCTTTGTTATGGCAGTCCAAGCAACCCAGTATAAATGTAATAACATTTTCTTTCATATTAATCCACACGTGATCTCTTAAACAAGGCCCAGTGACCAATGGAACAGGTGATGTTTACTGTGCTAAACAAGCTCACTGCTCATAATACAAAGCATAACACTGACAGATTCACATTCGTTTTCATATACAGAATAAATCAGTCCATTAAAACTAAAGTGAAAAAGTATACTGGATGTTCCTTAAGCTTCATTCCTGAATGCTAAGGAGAAATAAAGATGAGGCCAGATCATTTCTCTGTTGATGAACTGAAAAATTCATGGAAGAAGTAGGATTTCAGAAGTAGCTTTAGAATAGTAAGGAAATGTTTGGAACACTGAAAAGGTTGAGATGGAAGGAATGGTGAGGGTTCTAGACAGTGTGCAGGCTACAAATGATTAGACATTGAGAATTGAAGAATACAGAGCATTTCTCTGAGAAACTAACCAGAATCTCCTTGAGGATTATGAGAGAATATAAGCATTGTAACCTCAAATAATCACAAGTTCCCTGAGATGTAGAATTATCAAGCAGAAACATCACGTTACTACCCCTATAAGAATAGAATCTATTGTAGCCTCAAGACTTTGTCCTCAAGGCACACATATATTGAATATGCTAGGTTTTAAATAGTGTTGCCTCCCAGAGTTTTATTATTCCAATACATTATGACCTATTGTTCGGCAGTCCTATTGTTTAGAATACAATTAAACATTTATAAACAGCTAAATTAAACTATTACGCAGTCCCACAAAGGAGGGAAAAACCTCAATTTCTAGTAAATTGATCTAATAGTCTTAGAATTTGCAATAAACCATACTCTTTTACTTATTTGTCAGATGGATCTATCTGCCAGTTTCTTGCTTCAAGCAATTTACAGAAAGTCTAGCAGGACCAAGAGAAACACATAATTCAGTAAAATTAGATTAAACACATTCCATTTATACAAATTAAACATGCAATTAAATGTGAAGGAAAAGGAGAAGAAATTCTCACAGAAAGGGAGCCACAGGTCCCAGGCCTACTCTATTGTCACGAAATCTGGCTGTATATAATCCTAAACCTTCAAGGAAATCCCAAATGCAAGATGAAAACACAAACACACACACACACACACACACACATGTGCACACACAAACACACACACACGGATAAGAGCCCACAATCCAATACCAGTCTCCCTTGTCACTGACTGGATAACCTGGGGCAAGTTACTCAGCTGTCTCATTTGTAAAATGAGAATACTAATACTACCCACTACAGAGAACTGTAATGAAAATTTAATGTTAATGTTTACAAAGAGCTTAAAACACCATAGAACACATAGTAAATACTCTGTATACTTGGTTAAATTTTAAAATGTGATTTATTCAGGTCCTCAGTTTTCTAAATGTTCAGAATAAAAGTTGCTGGCTGGGCATGCTGGCTTACTCCTATAATCCTAGCATTTTGGGAGGCCAAGGCAAAAGGACTGCCTGAGCCAGAAGTTTGAGACCAGCCTGGACAACATAGCAAGACCCTATCTCTATTAACAGAAAAAAAAAATTGTTTGTTTGTTTGAGACGGGGTCTCACTCTGTCACCCAGGCTGCAGGACAGTGGCACGATCATAGCTCATTGCAGCCTTGAACACCTGGGCTCAAGTGATACTCCTGCCTTAGCCTCCCACGTAGCTGGGACTACAGATGTGTGCCACCACACCCAACTAATTTTATATTTTTTGTAGAAACGTGGTCTCCCTATGTTGCCCAGGCTGGTCTCGAACTCCTGGGCTCAAGATGTTCTCCTGCCTTAGCCTCCCAAAGTGCTAGGATTACAAGTGTGAGCCGCTATACCTGGCAGAAAAAAAAAAAAATTAATAAATTTTTTGAAAGAGAATAAAAGTTGCTAAAGAGACACAGAAACTCCCAAATGCTTAGGTGGCCATGTTATTACCTTCCCCAGAAAGTGTTCCCAAATGTGAGGGCCTGCAATCATCATTGGTTTCACCTACAAAAATTTTATGATTTATATCAGAACGTAAGCACCATAAAAGTAGTGACCTTGGCCGGGCACAGTGGCTCACGTCTGTAATTCCAGCACTTTGGGAGTCCAAGGCGGGTGGATCGCCTGAGGTCGGGAGTTCAAGAGCAGCCTGGCAAGCATGGTGAAACCCCGTCTCTACAAAAAAAACAAAAAAAAAAAAAAAAATTAGCCAGGCTTGGTGGCGGATGCCTGTAATCCCAGCTACTCGGGAAGCTGAGGCAGAAGAATCACTTTAACCCGGGAGACAGAGGTTACACTGAGCCGAGATCATGCCATTGCACTCCAGCCTGGGCAACAGAACAAGACTCCATCTCAAAAAACCAAAAAAAAAAAAAAAAAGAAAAGCAGTGACTTTGTTTTGTTCACTACTGCCTCCACTAGTGTGGAGAACATTGCTGGTGTTCAATAAATATTTGTAAAATAAACACATGATGCATGAAGAAAGACAAAGAACTCCACATAAAAATTAATATCACACCAATGCACAAAAGTCATCTGCTTTTATTTTGTTTCTTTCCTTTTTTTTTTTCAGACAGTTTCACTCTTGTCAATTCTCCTGCCTCAGTCTCCCAAGTAGCTGGGATTATAGGCACCCACCAACATACCCAGCTAATTTTTGTATTTTTAGATGGGGTTTCACCATGTTGGCCAGGCTGGTCTCAAACTCCTGACCTCAAGCAATCCACCTGCCTTGACCTCCCAAAGTGCCAGGATTATAGGCATGAGCCACCATGCCTGGCCTGCTTTTATTTTCTTATATAAATAAGCAACTAAAGATAAACTGTTGATTGTGATATCAGTTACAGATATTTGCTACACATCTCAACATTTCAAGATTAAAGGAGGTCATTTCTACACAAAGAGAAATATCATAAACAAAATAAAACTCCAAGCCTCTCAGTATCAGTCTTTGACAAGATACCCGCCTCGTACTAAGAATTTTTATTAATTAATTAATCTTCCCTAAGTGTAGAAAGGATTATATACCTGAAGACTAATAAATTAAAGTAAAGCCCCAATTGCAAAAAAAAAAAAAAAAAAAAAAAAAAAAAAAAAACCACACACACACACAAAAACAAAAGAAAACAACAGCAACAACAAAAAAAAACCTATGGCTATTCTCATTTTCTGTAAAAGAGTAAAATCAGATCATGAACTAGGTCCCAAAAAGTAAATGGTCATCATGACTTTAGTGGGAAGTGTCCCACAGACCATACCCTCTGTGGCTTTGCTTCCAAGAGCTTGGCAAGCTTAAGTTGGCAGAAGCTACAGTTCTTCAAATACAGGAGCCCAGAGTGGTTCTTCCAGCATTTTGCATTGAGTACTTTCACTTGAGTTGGCTTTTGTGCTTTTAGATTGCTTTTTGCTTTCTGGTGTTTGTTTGTTTGTTTGTTTGTTTGTTTGTTTGTTTGTTTGTTTAATGATTAAATTCAGAAATCAGTTTAGCTAAAGCTTGCAGACTCTCATCTCACTGAAGACTTTTAAGAACCACAAGTGACATGTGCTGGGCGCAGTGGTTCATGTCTGTAATCCCAGCACTTTGGGAGGCCAAGGAGGGTGGATCACTTGAGGTCAGGAGTTTGAGACCAGCCTGGCCAACATGGTGAAATTCCATCTCTACTAAAATACAAAAAAAAAAAAAAAAATAGCTGGACGTGGTGGTGGGCCCCTGTATTCCCAGCTACTCGGGAGGCTGAGGCAGGAGAATCAGTTGAACCCAGGAGGCAGAGGTTGCAGTGAGCCGAGATCGCGCCATTGCACTCCAGCCTAGGTGACAAGGATGAAACTGTCTCCAAAAAATAATAATAATAATAAAGTGACATGTGATACAAAAATTTGCTCCCACAGGATTTTGGTAGACTATGTTCTTCCACGAGGAGAATCATCATAGACTCACACAAATTCAATTTAATTCAACAAACTTTATGAAGCAACTACTACATGTAAGATATTCTCTACTGGGAATCAACCTCCACTACAAAGGAGATGGGGTTCAGGGGTCACTTTATTATTATCTGAACCAGAGGGAAGGAAACAAGATTTGGGTGGTACATTTACACCTGACCACAATATTCTCAGAATTCCCAATACTTTGAAAACCATTAAATGGTAAAGACCTGACATCAAAGCTCCTTAGCCTTTCCGACTTACTGACACCACTGTCCAGTATATTATAACTTTCCCCAAACATGACATGTTGCTAAGAACAAAAAGACAGTTTTCAAACAGAAGCGTGACATGTTTTGGCTTCTATGTGAGCACAGTAGTATTAATGGAGCGAGCAAGGCTGATGTCAGGGCACGCCAAAAGCTGGAAAGGTGGTCTACTGGTAGGCCTCTGAGTGCCCTTTTGTGAGATGAGTCACCCAATTACATCACTTGGAAATGCCTTTCTTCTGTCACTCGTTTTGTTGATGTCTTTAGGCCTTAATTTTCAGGACTAGTTGATAAAGAGTTGATTTAAATATAGCAATTTGAGGTTGTTCAATAATACTATGTTTGAAACCCAGGAGTGGGCCAGATGCAGTGGCTCACACATGTAATTCCAGCACTTTGGGAGGCCAGGGTGGGGGGGGGATCACCTGAGGTCAGGAGTTCGAGACCAGCCTGGCCAACAGAGTGAAACCCTGTCTCTACTAAAACTACAAACAGCAGAGCAGGGTGGCCTGTAATCCCAGCTACAGGCACTCTCTGCATTCTGTTCTGTCATTTGTCTCTGCAGAGTATCCCTTCACCATGTCCCCTTCTGCTCGTGGTCACTGTCATGGCTGAACTTATCTCTTTCCCGGATTTCTGCAATAACCTAGAAAGTGGCGGCCATGTGCACTGTCTTCTTCCTTTTAATTCATCCTCTATCTTTCCATCTGAGCAAAACCATCCTGTCCTTTACAGATCCCAGTCCATTAGCTCAACATAGCATCTCAAGCCCTTTGGGACCTGTCCTCTTCCAAACCTCCCTGCAGTCCCATCATCCTGTAACTCACCCTACTGGTGAGGACACAGTAAGCGCACCTGTTCTGCTGAGTTTCTCCAA
The DNA here is from genome assembly GCF_001698545.2 of Rhinopithecus bieti. Classification (NCBI taxonomy): domain Eukaryota; kingdom Metazoa; phylum Chordata; class Mammalia; order Primates; family Cercopithecidae; genus Rhinopithecus; species Rhinopithecus bieti. The sequence continues at coordinate 2,070,439 of NW_016803645.1, read as the reverse complement.
AAGTAACAAAAATGTCACTCACAGATTGGCAAAAACAGCACCCAGACTAAATCCCGCTAGCTGCCTATTTCCGCAAACAAAGTCTGAATGGAACACAGCCATAACTCCTTGGTTTACATATTGCCCCTGGCTGCTTTTATACTACAATGGCAGAGTTGAATAGCTGTGATAGAGACCGTGTGGCCCACAGAGCTTAAAATATTTACTACCTGGCCCAGGTGTACAGGCCCTTGGTATAACTGACAGCAGCGATGAGTACAGAGTGATGATGACCTCTGCCGACCAGAAAAATAGACTCCACCAGTCTAATCTGGAATTAAGGGAACGTGAGTTTTTCTTCTTTTGTTGTATTTTTTAAGGAATCATTTCATACAGTTACACTGAATTTAAAAGCATAGAAAATGTTACCTCCCCTCCCCCAATGAAAGACCTGAATGTTTTAGGAGGTTCCTTACAACTTTTAGCCACTTTATTATTTTCTTTTGTCAGTTCTCTTGAGGCATTATTTACAGACATTAAAAGGCACCAATTTCCAGTGTACAACTCAATGAGCTTTGACAAATAGGCAGTCATGCAACCACCCTACGATCATGATAGAAACATTTCTATCGCCCCCTAAAAGAGTTCCCTCGGGCCCCTTTGCTGCCCACTCCCTCCCCACAGCCCCATTCCCAGCTGCCACTAATGTGATTTCTACCTAAATGGGCCCAATTTCTCCTCCTGGCTGTACTCCCTGTCCTGCCTGGGTAACACTGGCTAACCCACTTAGTTCTGGTTCTCAGACTTCCCATTGGTGGATTAGCAGGCTTCCATTAGAACTGACACCCACGCACACTACTAATTGCAGCTCTGATTTTATCAGCCATCTTTCGAAGTTTGTGGTTAAATTTAATTTGAAGAATGGGGACCATGATGAAACATAATGTCTGAAAACTGGATTGGAAAGCTGCAGTGTTTCTTACAGATCTAAAGATCCATGGTTCCAACATATGTCTGAGCTACTCAGAAGTTATCTTTACTTATAAGAGCAGAGTATGAAAAAGGAAATAAACTGCCCAGAAACTTAAATCCTAAATATCCTCAAAGCTACAAAAGAAAGAAAAGAAGAGAGAAAAGAAAAAAAGAAAGAGATAAAGAGAAAGGAAGGAAGGAAGGAAGGAAGGAAGGAAGGAAGGAAGGGAGGGAGGGAGGGAGGGACAGACTAGCAAATGAATGAACTTGGTGTTGAAAAAAACCATATAAAAATGATGCATGTAAGTGAGGGTTTTGACCCTGATTAGAGCTGTGAGCTAGGACTGCTGCTCCATTGGAAGCAGTGGCCACGTGAAATCCAAACACATAATAAAGATCCAGCCACCAAGAACTCTGGAAGCCCAATTTAGAACCAGCAAAGTTCTTTCACTTTGTTTCTGAAATGGAATGACTGATTTTGAGGACAAGGGACACCCCACTGGTCATTTTTGGGGGTACCAAGCTGAAAGAACAGTAATGTAGAAGAGAAAATAAAAGTTTAGACTCTTACCCATTTGAAAAAGCTGATCTACACATTGCTGAAGAGCTACCAAATATGTAGTAACGAACCCACAGCTTCAATTTCTTACAAAAGGCAAAAACAGGTGGAATGGAAGGACAGTCGACGCTAAAGCACTTTCCTGCTCCCAAAGCAAACTCAACTTTCTTGCTAGTAACCAATGTCCTCTGAGACTTAGGTCACCCTGAAGACATCAGAAGACGTAACCAAGGAACAATCACACTTTGAGTTTCACGACATAAGTAGAAGACATATTATTTAAACAAAATTTGGAGCTAGCAAACACATCCATGCCAGGATAATTTAAGAAAGTAAAAATAGAAGGACTACCTTAGCTCAAGGATTCAAGTTAACCAGAAAACAACAGTCAGATGGGCTGCCCTCATTTGAGGTTTCTGAATGGGTAAGTAATGTGTCCCAGCTGGAAACTTTAACCAGGAACCTCTGGCTCTCAAGTTGCAGGGCTCCCAAGCCTACGCTGCCCCAACCCCAACAGATTCTGTACAACTTCCGACCACTGCGAAACAGACGCAGCCTGGCTCCCTCCCAGGACCCTGAGCTGCTGAACAAAGTCTAGCCATGGTGGGAGAAGTGCCCAGAGAAGGGACAGGCGAAAGAACAGAAGTTGGTGTTGTCTGAAAGCATTTTTGGAGGGAGGAGTTTATGCTGATCTAAATCACAAAAAAAGAACCAATATGCAAATCTTAAGTAAACTGAAGAGATCATCAGAATTCAGAATATAATGGCAGCCCTCAATATTCTCCTTTGAGTCCTCCTTCCTCGCTGCTCCCTCGAAAAACAATGTATGAGGAGCTTGAAAGATAATAATAAGGGCAGGGAAGAAATACATCACTGACTTATGTGTGTGTGTGTGCATATGTGTGTATAAGTATATACCTATATCTCACAGCAGACATTAAAAATGCAAAATGAGAGATTCTAAAGACAAAAACACAATTGTGGGGATGAATACAAATCCTACGCAACATTCTGGTAAACATGTACTTTCCAAGGTTGTTTGTTGTAATTCAGTAACCAAACCATTGTATCCAATTTTGTAACAGACCTTGGACCAAACAAGGGGAGGGGAGGGGAAGAGAGAAGCCACTTGTGAAACAGAAGAAAGGAATGCATTTTACCCAGGAAGCTGTACTTTTTGCCTCATCTAGTGCAGCCTACTTTTGCCAAAACTGTAAATTTGATTTGGTCTAAAAGCCAAACACCGACAAAACTATTGTCAGTTCATGCTTACGCGGAACGACGGGTAGAATTAACTAGTTCCCCTGCCACACAGCAAGTTTACGTTTGTAGCACTGGGGAGAACCAACTCAGCACAGAGAAGAGACATACAGTGGCCGTGACAGCTGCACCCATTGCTTGAGTGTCAAGTTGGGCAAGTTCTACCGTATGGAGGTGAGTGCATCCATTACTTCTGCTCCATCTGAGCCGTCAGGATTTCCATGGAAAAACCATTCAGCCAACCCTCTCCCAACACTGCCATCATCATTTCAAAGTGCATGGTCCAAACAGCCAGGTCTTGTATCAAATTAAACCCCTGCAGGAATAGGGGGCGGCTTGATTTACAAAGTCCCCGCCCACACAGTGGCTCATGGATCCCTGCAGTGACCCCACGGAGGGTCAGGTTATCCTCACCTCCTATGGCTCAGGTTATCATCATCTCCAGTTTATTGGTGAGGAAAACAAATCCCAGAGACTATCAGGAAAAAGGCAAAGGTAAGGCAGAATCCGGACCACAACTGGGCAAACGTACATCCCTGTGGGTTCTGAGGTGGTCAATGAAGAAATAAGTGGAGGGGAAGACAATTAAGTATGTCAATGTGCAGACCTTCTATTACTGAGTACTTACTATGTTTTTGGCACCGTGCAGTGCATTGTGGAAATGGCATAATTTACAGTTGCTGTTCAAGTAGCTCAAGATTAAACAATCGTAAACCAAGCAAGAAGAAGCTCTACACCAGCTATACAGGCCAGGAGAAACAGTATGGCCTGTGAAGCCAGACGGCCTGGATTCAACTCTACCACTTCCCAGCTGTGTGACCTTGTGCAAGTTACTTAACCTCTCTGTGCCTCACTTTCCTTATCTACAAAATGGAGAGGAGAGCAGTCCCCACACCTCATGGGATTAACTGGATGATTAAATGTGTTAAAATGTGTAAATGAGTTAATATTCTTAAAGCACTTACAAAAATTGCCAGGTATACAGTAAGCGCTATTATTTTAAAAATGAAAGAAACTGGGGCTCAGCTTGTAAGTAACTGGCCTAAAGCCGCACAACCAATAATAGGCAGAGTCACGATTTAAAGTCATTTCCCAGAACTGTGAAAGGAGAGCATGAACCCAGCATGGGCTTGGGAGAGTTGGAGGTTTGATGGCAGGAATCTGACATTATCCTCAACCGATGCCTTTTACTTCCTGAAGCGGCAGGAGTTGGAGCAGGAGGGGGTGCTCCAATACAAGGAGGCTGGAAAAGGGTCGAAACAGCTGGGGACAGCCACCCGGGACAATGGAGCAGGTTTGCCAGGCAGCATTAAAGGCTTTCTAAAATGTTTTAATAGCAGCTTTATTGAGACATAATGCATATACCACACAATTCACCTATTTAAAGTAACAATTCAGTGGGTTTTAGAATATCCACACAGCTGTGCAACCCTAACCACAATCAATTTCAGAATTTTTAACACCCCCCACCAAAGAAAATTCTGTACTCATTAGAAGTCCCCTCCCCCCGAAATTATACAATAAAGTTGTATAATTTCCCCCCACCCTCTCAGTATTCTTTCGGGTGAACCTGTCTGACACTCAGCCCTGAACAACTACTAATCTATTTTCTATGGATTTGCCTGGATGTTTCACATAATGGATTCTGCACATTTCACATAAACAGAATCATATAGTATGTGGTTTTGTGTAATTGGCTTCTTTCACTTAGTATCATGTTTTTGCGGTTCCTTAAAGCCTTCTTAACACACAACTTCAATGCCCTTCCCTTGCTCCAAGCCCCGCTGGCTTCCCACTGCACTTGGGATAAAATCTACAGCCAAAAAAGTCCAGTGTGATCTTCCTGGACGCATCTCTGGCCACATTCTCCCCTAACCACTATGCTGGATGCTGGCCAAGCACCTCGGGCTCCTATCTCGAGGCCTTTCCCTGTGAGGTTCTGTCTACCTCGAATGTTCTCACCTCCTATGGCTTGGTGTCAGCTCCCTTCACATCTGCTGGGAGGTTTCAGCTGACCACGGTATATGAAGGAACCCAGCACTCCATTATTCGCTGTGCCCTCCACAAGCCTTTCCAAACCTGTGACTATTTATGTGTTTGTTATGCTGCAGTGAGCCCCCTGCCTCCCGCCACAGAGGACCAGGACCATGCACGGCCACATTATTTACCATTTCGCCACCTGCATTGCCCAGCACAAAGGAAGCACTTCGGGATTGGTTGAATGAAAGAGAAAAAAATGAAGGAAAAGTTCAGCTGAGGTTGAAGACAGCAGTTTGGAAACGTGTAAATCAATAAAGTTGTATAATTTCCCCCCACCCTATCAGTATTCTTTCGGGTGAACCTGTCTGACCCTCACCTTCTCACCTTTCTTTCATACACACATCACCAAATATTTATGCAACCCCCTGGCACATGGGCTGGGGTTATTCACCGTGGGACATGAGCAAGAGAAGATCCCAATCCTACAGGCTGCAGTAGGGCAGGGGAAGGAAGAATCCTTCAAGTTCTTCAACACAAAATTCCCACAAGTTTGCTATGCTCGTGGGATATCACGAGCCTGGTTACCAGGGGATATCAGCCCTGGTTACCAGAACGACTTAACTGAAGCTTTCTCTTGTTCTCCAGAAAACCCAGTTTTTACTACACTCTAGGGGCCAAGACAACATTCCCCAGATCCTATGCTGCGTGACATGAATCTCTAGGGCCCTCTCATCTTACAGAGTCACCTTTTTGCTATGCTGGAGGAAGAGTATCTAGGCCCGTGGCTCTGGCTCTCCTGAGCTAAGTGACCTCAATCGGATCACTTGGCCTTTTCACTGCTGTGTAAAATGCAGGGGCTGGGAAGGTGACCCTGTGGTTCCCACTGGCCCTGCGTTGCTATGATTCTGTATGTCTTAAAGTGCTATCTTTTTTCCCATCTTCAGACTAATCAGGCACCACCTTCATGACAAACCCCCGATAGCAGAAAGTCCTCTGATAGCAAAGCCAGCTCCCATCAACAGGGCAGGAATTGGCACTATTTGTGTACAGTTAACTGACATGTGCAAAAGTTGTGTTTCCGAGGTTAATATATTATAAGATCATACAAGGCCAGAATTAGAGAAGAATTGTGAAGCACTGTTACACTTCTTGGTTTTGTTTCATGCTTAATAAAACAGAGTTGTGTGCATCGTGCATCTGATACACAGAAAACCAGATCCTGGATTGGCTCAGCTGGGACTGAACGTTAGGGTGGAGGGTGAAAGCCTCCCTGTGATCACTGCACATTGTCACAGCAGGGACAGCAGTGCCCCCTCTGCTGTCCTTCCCACAGAGGGCAAGAGCAGGCAATGCCACTGAGGTTCTCAAAAGAAAAAAAATTCTACTCTCGGAAACATTCACACTAACATACAATACATTTCGTGGATTTAAGAAGCACGCTAAAGAAAGTCAAAGGCCTGGGCCAGGCGCGGTGACTCACGCCTGTAATCCCAGAGCTTTGGGAGGCCGAGGTGGGGCATACCATGAGGTCAGGAGATCGAGACCATCGTGGCCAACATGGTGAAACCCCGTCTCTACTAAAATACAAAAAATTAGCCATGTGTGGTGGTTCAGGAGGCTGAGGCGGGGGAATCACTTGAACCCAGGAGGTGGAGGTTGCAGTGAGCCGAGATCACACCACTGCACTCCAGCCTGGCGACAGAGCAAGACTCTGTCTCAAAAAAAAAAAAAAAAAAGAAAAGAAACAGAAAAAGAAAAAAAGAAAGTCAAAGGCCTTAGTGAGCCATAAAACCCAGGCTACCAGTTGCACTATCAAGAGTGATGTCATGGCACAGGAGGGAGAGAGCAGGGGAAAACTTCAAAGTGGTCTATGGGCCAGGTGCTGTGGCTCACACCTGTAATCCCAGCACTTTGGGAAGCCAAGGCGGGCAGATGAAGAGGTCAGGAGTTCGAGACCAGCCTGGCCAACATGGTGAAACCCCGTCTCTACTAAAGATACAAAAAATTAGCCGGGCATGGTGGCAGGCGCCTGTAATCCCAGCTACTCGGGAGGCTGAGGAAGGAGAATCGCTTGAATCTGGGAGGCGGAGGTTGCAGTGAGCCAAGATTGTGCCACTGCACTCCAGCCTGGGAGACTGGGTGAGACTCTGTCTCAAAAAAAAAAAAAGTGGTCTGTGTTTGGTGAATAAATACAAGAGTTTCCATCTTCAGATCTGCAAAATTGACAGCTTAAATAAAATTCTAAAGTCTTCAATGCAAAATACAATAGGGTCGATCTATCTTACCAAATATTATGGTTAAGAAGAACTCAAATTTCCTCTCATATTCAAAAGGATCAACAAACATTTGGGAATATGAACATATAAAATTACACGTCTAATTACAGAAAACAGGTACTGCTTTCTGTATGGCAGGTACTCTAAGACTTAATATATATATAACCCCTTAAGTCTCCTAGCATCCCCTCATATGTGTACTATAACTGTCTCACCTGGAGCTGAGGAACTGAGGCACCCAGAGGGAGGTGACTTGCTCACAGCCTCACCGAGCCCGGCTCACACCGGGGGACTCACATCCTCACTGCCAGATGCTACCCCCATCCTCCAACACAGAAACGTTCACAGATGTCTCTTTAGCTGATCTCTGGAAAGTACAGTTTTATATAACAGGAAATTATACACATCATTTAAGCTAAGTTAGCTTACTGTCTGTGACTGCCATCAGAAATTTTCATGGCCATGTAAATATAAATGGCTCTCCCACCTGGATGGGTCAGATGAGAAAATACTTTTAACTTAAAGACATTATCAAAAGCCAGTATGTGATGAGTTGGGTAGCCCAAGTTTCTAAATGACACTCAAAAATACAGCTGAGAGGGATTCTGTATATTTTTTCCAGGAAATCTGGATGGAATTCTTTTCTAGCTCTTTCGTATTTGAATGTATCTCTAGAAACTGGCCCTCCAGGCCAGTAGGGACCTAGGAGGCCATATGCAATTGACTGCCTCCAAAGGATGAAACACTTGTGGAATTCACAAACTCTCTACCTATATGTTCCAATTTATTTTGAAAAAACTTCAGAGAAGGGCAAGTTATCGCTTTCTGGGACCAAATAAAAATATGGCACTTTAAGGTGTGTACTTCAAGTTTTCTGTGTGCCATTCACATTTCAGAAATAGACAAAAGCAGAGAGAGAGAAACACTACCAGAGAAAGAGAAAATGTCAAGTTGTTGTCACCACAGGTCACCATGTACCCGTATATGCTAAGGGCTGCAGAAACAAAATACCTGTCTAGTGGCTCGTAAGTAGAGAAAGGCCAGTTCCCTCAGCTCACGTACTGACTTGTGTTTCACCACACAAAAACAAAGGAAGTGCCTGCCCCACAGAAACACGCACATGCGTGAGCAGCAATACTGGCAAAATTTTGGAAATATTGTAAAACCTGAGGGTTCATACTCCCAGAGTCCAGGAGCCAGCCTTGGCCCTTACGGAAACAGCTAGGTGATCCCTTACAGAAAACATGTTGGGGATGGGGGGATGGGGGAACGGAAGGATGAGTTAAAAAGACCTCTTGAGCTATTGTCCTCCAATTGCTTTTTCAGTGTTTGTTTTGTTTTTGAGACAGAGTCTAGCTCTGCCACTCAGGCTAGAGTGCAGTGGCGCAATCATGGCTCACTGCAGCCTCCACTTCCCAGGCTCAAACGATCCTCCTGCCTCAACCTCCCAAGTAGCTGGGACTACAGGTACACACCATCATACCCAGATAATTTTTTTGTATTTTTCTGTAGAGACAGGGATTCGATATGTTGCCCAGGCTAGCTCAAACTCCTGGCCTCAAGTGATCCACCCACCTCAGCCTCCCATAGTGCTGGGATTACAGGAGTGAGCCCGGCCTACTTATATTTTTTTACGGAAGAGAAGAAAATATGGGAGTGCCACTCCAAGGGAAAGAGCTAAGCAAAGAGAAAACAAACAGGTCAGGCAGGCAGGAGGCAGCAAAGAGGAAGGTCAAACTTTGGGGAAGATGAAAAGCAGATTAGAAGGCCACTCTGTTTCCAGTTAGAGCCCTCAAATGGCCTCCACAGCCATTCCCAAGAGCAGTCTTTGAGTGAAACAACAGCTACTGAGACCTTTCCCATGGAACCACCCACCGCATCCTCCCCAGATACCCACCAGGAGTCAGAGATACTGAAATCACCTCCATCCCTCGTGACCCGTTTCATGTTTTGGAGAGGCATAGCGCTGCCAACGATATAAAAGCTTTCTGCTTGGGAGTCCGAAAAGAATGACATTTTCCCCAAAACAAAGAATTCATTCCGTCTGAACCAACTTATATTTATTTAGCCAGGACATATGCATCTACTAGATGCTACAACTATGTAACACTCCCCCGTGTAGGGCTTACAGATGCCTTCAGCGGTTCTCATGATACACACTGTCAACAGGTGGTCCTGAAGAGCACCAACAACTGGAGATGCCATCTTCTCCTTACGATCGTCACAGCTGTTTAGTGACTTAAGCAAGAAGCAGAGGTCATACTCCTAAGAGGTAACTCCTTGAAGTGATTTTGCACAAGGGTTATGCCTTGATGGGAAAATCACACATTAGAATGACAGTCTTCTATTGAAAAAGAAGTTTTTAATTTCAAGTTTATTTTCATATTTTACTTATATACATATACCATATAAGTATGTAAAGTATGTGATGTGGTTAGGCCCATTATTAATATATATGCATTCATATATATATATGTATATATATATATGTGTTTGTTTTGAGACGGAATCTCACTCGTGTTGCCCAGGCTTGAGTGCAATGGCGCGATCTCAGCTCACTGCAACCTCCGCCTCCCAAGTTCAAGCAAGTATCCTGCCTCAGCCTCCTAAGTAGCTGGGATTACAGGCACCCGCCACCACGCCCGGCTAATTTTTGTACTCTTAGTAGAGATGAGGTTTCGCCATGTTGGCCAGGCTGGTCTCAAACTCCTGACCTCAGGTGATCCACCCACCTTGGCCTCCCAAAGTGCTGGGATTACAGGTGTGAGCCACCACACCCATTTTTTGTTTTGTTTTGTTTTGAGACAGGGTCTCATCCTGTCACCCAGGCTGGAGTGCAGTGGCTCGATCTTGGCCCACTGCAGGCTCTGCCTCCCAGGTTCAAGTGACTCTCCTGCCTCAGCATCCCGAGTCACCAGGATTCAGGCACAAACCACCACACACAACTAATTTTTGTATTTTTAGTAGAAACAAGGTTTCATCATGTTGGCCAGGCTGGTCTCAAACTCTTGGCCTCAAGGATCCACCCTCCTTGACCTCCCAAAGTGCTGGGATTATAGGCGTGAGCCACAGCACCTGGCCCATATATATTTTATACACACATACACACACACCATGACCATCTAACCTAAAAAAGTCCACCTGTGTATCACAGTCCCTTCTATCATACTGCCTTTTAAATCTTTTTCTTCTGAAGACAACACTTTTTGAAATTACCGACTCTATTAGGATAATGGCTTCCTGTCTGTCACCTCCTCTAAAACGTCTGCACCATAGAATTAGGGATCTCCTCTGTCTTATTACCTGCAGTATTATCTCCAGCTCCTAGAACAGATTCTTGCTGATAGGAGGCACTTAGTAAGTAACTACCGAATGAATGAAGAACGAATGCCTCCCCACGCACCAAAGCAAAAGGAAGGCATTATGGAAAAACTCAAACACAGCGGACACAGAGTCAGACAACTTGGGCTTGAGAGCGAGCTTGACTTCTTAATTTCCTGTATATGTAGAGAAGTTGCTTAATCCCTAGAACTCAGTTTCCTCAGCTTTAAACTAAGATAGGGTGGGCATGGTGGCTCATGCCTGTAATCCCAGCACTTTGGGAGGCTAAAGTGGGAGGAACGCTTGAGCCCAGGACTTAGAGGCTACAGTGAGCTAAGATTGTGCCACTGCACTCCAGCCTGGCCAACACAGCAAGGCCCCATCTCTAAATAAATAAAGTAAGAAAATACGAAGTATTGTGTTTGACAATTCTTTGCAAATTAAAGAGTACTTTATTATTGCTGTTAGTGACATCTTGAGTCAATATTGATAGTGGCATCAAAGAAAAAGTTCATTAGCATAAATCCTTAAATAAGCGAGTTAATCTGGCAAGAATGAACTTTGTCATCTTCAATCCCATTTTGCAACTGACTGGCTACCTCTCAGGTGTGTGACAGTTTGTTTACAAATAACAGTAGAAAGAAAGTATAAAGACCAAGGTTCAGCTCCCTACTCTACCACCCAACTTTAAGCCCTCCTCCCCCAGCATCATCACATATGAATAATAAATATATGAATAATCCAGAGATCTCAGAGTGCTACTGTGAAGATAAAAACCTAGTATTACGCTTTGTCCAGCCCGTTGGAGCTTGCTAATGTCAGCCTAAAATAGGATTTTGGCACCAAAAGCTACATGGGCACCACTGGGAAAAGCACCATCCTATTAAACAATGGGACAATGCCACCAGTCCCATTCCATTGGCAACGCTAGACAATACCTCCACAAAAAGCCTTCTATCACCAGTCATGTGTTCTTTTGCTACCAGATCTTTCTTATTAAGATGTAATTCACAAACCATAAAATTTGCTCTTGTAAAGTGTACGATTCAGTGAGTTTTAGTATTTTCACAAGGTTATGCAACAATCACCACTATCTACAGCTGACCCTTGAACTAACTTGGGGTTAGGTGTGCCAACCCCCTCATAGTAAAAAATCCATGTGTAACATTTGACTTTCCCAAAACTTAACTACTAATAGCCTACTGTTGACCAGAAGTTTTGCAGATAACATAAGGTCTATTAACACACAGATTTATATCTACATATATTTTATGCATTTATGACATACCTATCTTTTCTTCATGTTTTGATATTTTGAGACTATAGAGTTTTTTCAGATTGTTGCAAATCTCCAAAAACATTTCCAATATATTTACTGAAAAAAAATCTACTTATAAGTGGACCTGTGAAGTTCAAACCTATGTTGTTCAAGGGTCAATTGTAATTTGAGAACATTTCCATCACCCCAAAAAGAAACACCCTACCCATGAGCCATCGTTCTTTATTTCCTATTCTCCCAACCCCTGTAATCAATAACCTACTTTCTTTTCTTTTTTTTTTTTTTTTTTTTTTTTTTTTTGAGACAGGGTCTCACTCCTTTGCCCAGGCTGGATGGAGTACAGTGGTTCGATCTCAGCTTACTGCAACCTCCGCCTCCCAGGTTCGAGCAATCCTCCTGCCTTCAGCCTCCCAAGTAGCTGGGACTACAGATGCGTGCCACCATGCCCAGCTAATTTTTGTATTTGTAGAGACGGGGTTTCACCATGTTGCCCAGGCTGGTCTCAAACTCCTAAGTTCAGTAAATTCACCTGCCTTGGCCTCCCAAAGTGCTGAGAACGAATCTACTTTCTATCTCTATGATTTGCCTGTTCTGAACATTTCATATAAATCATTTCAAACAATATGCAACCTTTTATCTTTGTCTTATTTCATATATCATCAGATGATCAAGGTTTATCTATGTTGCAGCCTGCACGAGTACTTCAGTCCTCTTCATGGCTGACTAATATTCTATTGTATAGATACACCACATTTTTATCTATTCATCAGTTGATAGACACTTGAGTTTGTTCCCTCTTTTTGGCTATTACAAATAATGTTGCTATGAACACTCATGTATAGGTTTTTAGGTGAATGTACGTTCCCAATTCTCCTGGGGTTATATCTAGGAGTGGAACTGTTGAGTCACGTGGTAACTCTTTAAGATTTTGAGGAATTGCCAAACTGTTCCCCGGTGGAGCTGCACCATGTTACATTCCTGCCAGCAATTCATCAAGGTTCCAATTTCTTCACATCTTCACCAACACTAGTTATCATCCATCGTTTTTAGTATAGCCATAATAGTGGGTAAGAAGTAGTATATTATTGTGTTATCAGATTTTAACAACCCAATTTTTAGTAGGTCCTCAGAAACAGAAACTAAATACCAGACAGTGGAAGAAAAAAAATCCACATTACGCCAAGGCAGTATTTCCAAACTTCAGTCATTCAAGTACTACCCTCATGATTTTACCAAATCTGAGTGTCATGTCTACTATCATTTACTTATTCAACAAATCAATTCATTTTTAATTCCATTTTTATAAGAATCTTTAAGTCAATGCTATAAATATGTGTCACTTGCCATAAATAGAAATATCATGAATACACACTTTGGGAGGCTGAGGCAGGCGGATCACTTGTGGTCAAGAGTTCAAGACCAGACCGGCCAACATGGTGAAACCCCATCTCTACTAAAAATATAAAAAGTAGCCAGGCATGGTGGCATGGACACCTGGAACCCCAGCTACTCGGGAGTCTGAGGCAAGAGAATTGCTTGAATCCAGGAGGCGGAGGTTGCAGTGCGCCAAGATCACATCATTGCACTCCAGCCAGGGCAACAAAGTAAGACTCCCTCTCGATAAATAAATAAATAACATGAATATAAATATGAAAGCAAAGCAAAGTTAGCTAGATGGAACTGTCTCCCGCGGCCTGCTTCTTCATGTTCAAAGAAAAATTTGCAAATAAAAGGTGCTGGAAAAATGACAGCTACAGAGAGAATCTTCCCTTGACCTCATCAGACAGACTGGACAGCAAGGTGCTGGCACCATCAGTGACAGAGTAGTTCCCTGTCATGTTTGTGTCTCTTACAATGTAACTTCTTACTACCCCAGGTGCATCACTTTGAGAGACCCTGCTATAACGCTTTAGGAAATACCGGTCCTAAAAGAGAAGGCCAGTTCCATAGTGGTCATCATACTGGGGGTTTTGATGGACAGTTCTCTACATAGCTCATTACACTTGGCTGAGGGTGTCACTACTTCATGGTAACAAACCTTGTTCAGCAAATTTCCAATAAGTCTGCCCATTCTCTAGCTGCAAGCACCTGGCTTTTCAAGTTTCAACAAAAACAACTTTCAGAGCAAATATATGTAATACAAATTAAAATAAAGAGCACCTGCCCTGGGCAGGCAAGCCCAGGCAATGTTATCCATAATGTGACAAAGTGCCTGGATGGGCTTTACTGACAGAACTGGCCCCAAGTATAATTAAAAAAAAAAACACAATGCACCGGTTGTGCTTAAATACAATTCAGCCTCCCTCACCCAGCCCAACGCACGTACTATTTATAGTGAGATAAAAGCAGCCAGTGACAGCATATTTGGGTGCCTCCAGATTTTAAGAATAATTATCATCTGTCATCATCCAAGCTTAATAAAATACTAAATAGTATATTACATTAAAAGAAAAGGAGTGATGATTAAATCTGAAGGTATTCCACTGTCTCTGTACCTGGGTACTCCTCCTGGGCCCTCAGATCTCTGCTCACATGTCCTTTTCACTGGGAATACTTCCCTGGCCCTCAACTCTAAATCCCCCTTATTTCATATCTCGGGATACCTTTCATTTCCCTTCCTAGTACATCTCGCTATGTAGTTTACTCTATGGATGGCTGGTGTCTGTCTCCCAACAACAAAGCCCCATGTAAACAAAAACCAGGACTGTTTTGGTCCCCATCATGCCACCAACAGCTACAACAGTTCTTGGGACAGAGGAGATAATTCAAGAATTATTTGCTGAATGGATGAGTTCAGAGGATGTCAAAATTGTATGAATTTTATAAGGTCTGGCCATGTTTAGAACTACCACTAAGAGTACATCTCAAAAAGGCAAACAAACAAACAAAAAACAAAGCAAAACAACAACAACAACAAAACATACAGGGCAGGACTCTACAACTTTCTAGAGTTCCTGTGAACTGACTACAACCCAGGCTATCCCATAAGATAGGAACCTCCCTTTCTTCTAGACTAAGTGAGGTATTGAGTCTATCAATGAGCTTTTATGGAGGGCCCGTGTGTCAGTGGAGGGAAGCTGGTGATGAGGGAAGGAAGAAGGCAAAGAAACTAGAATGGATTCAGTGCTTACCATGATACACATACTCCTTCTTCAGTCCCAAAAGAACCCTCCGTGATCACCATGACACATCTTAGGCTTGTAAAATGTAGTAACTTGCTCAAAGTCACACAGCTAATCTATGGTCAAACAGGAACAAGTATCTAGTTCGTTATAAGCCGATGACGTTACACAAATGCCAGAGGGCACATACAGCTTGAAAGGGGCCAGAAAGAATGGACAAAGTTAGATGATAGAGCCAATGGCGTGGGTGGGGGGGGTGTTATTGTTAGTTTACCATTTTCTATGCATTAAGCATAGGACTAAAGCATTGACTCACAAAATTTTATGTATTCACCATATGAGCTCCAGGAGGTGGGCACAATGATTTATCGCCATTTTTTTAGGGTGAAATTGTGGCTTAAGAGAGTGACCTAGACAAGGTAATTGATGGCTGGAAAGTGGCTGAAATCTGAAGCCCAAGCTGTCTAAGTTCACATTCAGAGCACTGACCCCTGCCTCCACCTCCTGCCACGATGCTGCGCAAGAGTGACATAAACGAGGCACAGAACAGGGAATGAGGGCGTTCTGCAGCGCGTGCATTTAGAGAGTGTCTACTCTATGTCCAGATGGCACAGGGTAACGAGCAGAGGTGAACGACAGAGCCCTGCTCTTCTAGAGCGTCTAGAAGACAGTAAAGTCAGAGTGGATCTGAAGTATAGGGTCTGGAGTCGGGTTGCCTGGATTCAAACACTGACTAGCTGTGCAACTTAGACAACCACGTAATTTTCCCAGCCCTCAGTTCCCTCTACTTTTTTTTTTTTTTTTTTTTGAGACAGAGTCTCAGTCTGTCGCCCAGACTGGAGTGCAGTGGCATGATCTCGGCTCACTGCAATCTCCGACTTCCAGATTCAAGCGATTCTTCTGATTCAGCCTCCCGAGTAGCTGGGATTACAGGTACACGCCACCGCATCCAGCTAATTTTTGTATTTTTTTTAGTAGAGACGGGGTTTCACCATGTTGGCCAGGATGGTCTCGATCTCCTGACCTCGTGATCTGCCCGCCTCGGCCTCCCAAAGTGCTGGGATTACAGGCGTGAGCCACGGGGAATGGCAATAGCCATCATACCTACCTCATGAGGTTATTAAAAAAAAAAAAAAAAAAAAAGGGGCTGGCTGGGCGCGGTGGCTCACGCCTGCAATCCCAGCACTTCGAGAGGCCGAGGTGAGCAGATCACGAGGTCAGGAGATGGAGACCATCCTGGCTAACACGGTGAAACCCCGTCTCTACTAAAAATACAAAAAATTAGCCAGGTGTGGTGGCGGGTGCCCGTAGTCCCAGCTACTCAGGAGGCTGAGGCAGGGGAATCGCTTGAACCCAGGAGGCGGAGGTTGCAGTAAGTTGAGATCGCGCCACTACACTCCAGCCTGGGTGACAAAGCAAGACTCCATCTCAAAAAATAAAAGGGGGGCCAATATAAAGTCCTTAAAGCATACCCGGCGCACATCAATATTAGCTATTATTGTTCTTGGAACTAATAGAAAACAAAGTTAGATGGGAAAAATATGGCCAAAGGACTGTGGAAGGATTGAGTTCAGCAGGGTCTGAAGAATGTGCAAGATGGATGAGGGCTTGCTAAAGTCAGAGATGCCCTCGGGAAGGCAGTGGGGCCCTCTGGATGTGGAGTGAGGTGCACCTGGCACAGCCACAGACTATAGTGTCACAGGAGAAAGAAATGGACAGGATGAGATGATGGACTGCGACATCACGTGAGAGGCAAAAACTAGCCAAAGAGGGTGCCAAGGGTTTGGACCAGGTTCAAACTCTATACCAGACAGAAAACGTGGCACAAAAGAGAGAGGAGACGTGTGGGAAGAAGATGCGGTCATGCCTTTCCTCCTGTGCCTGCTGACTTGACAGTGGCTGTGAGTGAGTCAGAAAGTGGGCAGAGACTGTGGGTCTCAGGAGGCTCCAGACCAGGGCCCTGTGGAAGGGCTGGCCCAAGGAAACTACCATTTACTGAACATATACTATGTTTACATGTTCATGGTTAAATCTAAGTCTTGTTTTTTCCTTCTGAAGAGTCTACAAGATCACTCCTGATCACCCTTGTACACATGAGGAAGTTGATGGAGAGGGACTGGGGTCATTGCTGAGGATGACACAGCTAAAAAGTGGTAGAACTGGTCTTGAGGTCCAGGCCTATCTGATTCCAGAACCCATTGTCTTCCCACTGCCAGGCTCAGCCAGAGAAGCCAGGAGGTAAAACAAGCTCTGCTGAGAAGCCAGCGCCTCAGAGTTACAACACACACCCGGCCCTTCTCCACCTCGCCCCTCTTGGCCACCATCTCTCCCCTTGGTCGCCCTTCCCTCCCCTTCTCCAACCCAGCACTGTGCTCATTAGATAGGACCCAGCATCAATCCACCCTCATCCATGAAGTTTTCACGCCCCCTCCCCAAGGGAAATGGTCACCTCCTCCATCTGCTGCAGCCCTTGCTGTCCTCCCCACCCACCTGGCATGTGTAGACAAGCTTCAACTCAGGTGTGGTGTTCTGGCCACCTTATGCCACCCGCTGACAGACGGGGCTGATTCTGCTATTGTGCACTTTCTGGGGCCTCTTGCTCCCTCTTAGTTCCATCAAGTCCCCTTGAAAGCTGCACTCTCAGTCAAATGCCAGCCTTCTGGGGAGAGGAAGACTCCCCAGCCCTAGGCCTTCCTGGGGCTGAGCTACTGCTGCACCTCTGACAAATTCCAAGTACTGTGGCTAGCTCTGCTCTACTACGTCCTCCTCCAAACTAGAATTTAAGTTTCTAGAAAGAAGTCACTTCACTGTGCTGTTTGTAGTGCCTTACACATGGTAGACAATCAATAAATAGCCACCATTGTCAAAGCTGATGGAAAAAAACGTTTAGGACAGTAACACCTCACCTCACACATGTTGGAACCAAAAGGCAAGCCAGGGGCCCTCTAGGCAAACAGTGTAAGAAGGCTTGGGGTGGTTGTTTTTACCCTGCAAACCCAGCAGTGATGCCAGTTAAAGTAATAATACAATTTTTTTTCAGATATGGATGGTTCAGTGTTAGAAAGACTTGAAAAACAAAATGAGGCCTCTTTCTTTGAAATGTTAAAGATGTGATAAAACCTATGCGGTAAAGTACACTGGCTTGACTTAAGGCCTTCTAAGACAGACCTTTACCCAAGGCCCATCTGTTCTCATTTTAGAAAGCAGAAAAGTTCTTTTGTTTCCCAGCCTTCAAGAGAGACAAGCTGAGTAAATCCACAAGAGTAGCCAGTGTGTATGCTGCTTGGAGCACTGGTTACCTAAAAGCCAAGGACAGTAACCGAGAAAACAGGGCATGCTGGGGTAACTTGGCAAAATAGTCATACAAGTATCGGTAGGCCCTATCATTATAGTAACCACACACTTCAGTGATTCTGAATAATTCATTCTTTCATAAGCAAGGAATCATTAACTTATGTTGAATGCACTCTGTAAGCCCCCAAAAATAAAAATTTATTTTAGAAAGATTTCCATCCAAAACTACAGGGAAAATTTAAATATACCCAGGTCTTAAAAATATCCAGGTTTAAAGACCTTAAACCAGGTCTTAAGGATCAGTTATCAGGAAAATTCCTATATATGAAACAGTTCATTCCCTCATGGGTCCAGCAAACAGGAGGAGACCTCATACCATTTCTCTCAGAAGAACTGCAGAATGCCTACTTTATTATCTTTTTTTAACTTTGCAAATAGCCCAACTATGAAGTGCACATGGCTGTGGGGTCAGGCTGTCCTGAAGCCAATTTAAGAACCTAATAAAACCTATTTTTACATAAAGAACCAACTTTATTTCAAAGCATTTTAAAAAAAGACAATTCCTTCGGATTTTCAATCACTGAACTATCAAAACGATTGTAACATTATAACATCATGACTTTTATTGGAATCCCTGGGCAGCTTTCAGCTTTGCAGAGTGAAAAAAAAAAATTCTGAGCTTCTTTGTAATTTTATTTTTA
>NW_016803645.1:2043056-2048815 GCF_001698545.2 Rhinopithecus bieti | reverse complement strand
TTTGTAGTTTTAGTAGAGACAGGGTTTCACCATATTGGTCAGGCTGGTCTCGAACTCCTGACCTCAGGTGATCCACCTGCCTCAACCTCCCAAAGTGCTGGGATTACAGAAGTGAGCCATGGCGCCCAGCTGCTTCTCTGTAATTTTTAGTAGTTTCAGAATGTCACTGATGGAATGACATTGATACTAGCTATTGGTAATTAACTAGGCCAGCAAAGCTTGGGCCCACCCAAGGTAGCCTGAAGAGCATGACCGCTAACAGACTCCCTTCCCCTCAATGTGCATGGAGGCTCTTCCTAAATACTTGTCTTCAGCTTTCCTGCCATCCACACTGCTCTTCAAACACCCAAATGCACTCAGGTGACTCCCCTGATTTAGACCTTCAGTGATCCTCCCATCATTCACTACGAAGATGAGTCCAAATCCCCTAACATCACTCACTGTCAGGCACCAGGGGAGCCATCACAGAAGAACGTCCCTGCTCTGCTGGGGCTTCCGTCCTTACGACGGAAGACAGGCAGCGAACACCCAACCCAGAACAGGGCAGGCAGTAAGTGCTAGGAAGAAGGCTAAGGCAGGCACAGGGGCTAGAGAATGGCACTCATCCAAGAAGGCCTCTCAAGAAAGGTGAGTATAGCCTGAAAGAAATGACATGACCACATGACAAGCAAAGGCCTCCCAAAGCTGGCCCGAGGCCTGCTGGCCAAGCTCCTACTCCGCCCGTCCTCCTCTTGCAACCTGCACTCCAGCCTCAGAAGCTGGGATTCCTTCTCCCAACGCACCTCACTGCTTCACACTCCATGCGTTTGCATTTGCTCTTCTTCTGCCTACAACATCACCCACACACCTATCTGGTCTGGCCAACTCCTCCTGATCCTCCAAGGCTCCCCAGAAGCTTCTCCTCCTTTTTGAGGCCTTCTCTGGACACCAACCACATACCAGCTTCCTCACCAGCAAGAACCATTACTTCTCCCTTCTGCCCCTCTGGCCCGCACCGTGTTTATTCATGTGTCTGACGCCTGAGCAAAGTGGAGCTCCTTAAGGTCCTGGAGCTGTGACACTCATCTCCATAGCTGCAGCTCCTGGTCCTTCATGACAGCCGCCCCCCGAGGGCCTCCGTTAATAAAGGAATAAAATGCACATCCTCCTTTTACAATGCCATCTTTGAAAAGGTCTGCCCATGGAGAAAGCACAAACAAATGCCTTTTTATTTGAAACTCCCTTTGTAAAATCACTCTCCTTTTCCCTGAAACCTGCATGTTGTAAAAGTCTTTTGGGTTCTTCCCCCTATAAAACTATCTTGACACCTAGCCATGTATCACAGCACATGAAGCAGCTATAAACATCGCAGTTGGAAAAACATTATGCTGTGAAGGAAGAAACTCTATCTGCCAAGATACCAAAAGGCTTGCTACAGATATCATGAGAATGTCATGCTGGATACAATGAAAGCAGCTTGGACACTCCTTTATAGCCTGTGATCATTTTCACAAACATTTCCTAAATCCTACATAGTAAAACTTTCTTTCCAAGGAGGACAAATTGTTTAAAAAGGGGGAGGAACATACTCTTTTCTGGTTTTGTTTTTCTGTAGTTAAACTCTGAGCTTTAAAAACACAGCCTACATCTCCCCATCCTTAAGACACCCAAAGAGAAAGTCAGTTGGAGGAAAAAAGGAAAAAAGGCAGTGGCCAGGACGCAAGACATACAGCTCCCAATAAAGGAGATGAATTCAGAGAAAAAAAAAAATTCTTCTTCCAGTGCAGATTCCACTATTGTTACTTTAGTTTCCATTCTGTTTTCAATGTGGGGCAAATAAAAGTTGTAGAAGTGAGAGCCTCCCATGTCGGTGGAAGGGAGCTGGATTCAGAATCAGGTTCTAACTGCAGAAACACCAGCCAGATCTCAGAAAGACCAGCCCAAGCCACGCTGACAGCTGGCCCTCCTCAAGCCTAAACTAGAGCTCCAAAACTGAAGACCCCCTAAAAATAACAAAGAAAGAGAATTCAGCTGCTCCGTCCAAACTCAAGCACAAAAGGAAGAGGGGGGGAAAAATCGTTTCCATATTTCACATAAACATAGATCTCACTGCGACAGTTAGGAATGCATGAGTCAACCCAGGACTGATAATAATTACTGCACACATCAAGCCCCCAGCTACAATTCAAGACGAGAATGTGCAACACCGAACGAAAACTATGGACGTCTCTATTGGGAAATGTTTGTGCTTACATATTTCAAAATGGCTTCTTAAAAAAATAAAGTGTCCTTTTACGTGAGCTTTTAACTTTTTCGTTGTTGTTCTTCCAGAGAAAGCACCTGGAAGAGACTTTAAAATGTAAAACTTGTCCCAAAGTCATGTGAGATTTTATTCTTGCAACTTACTGTAACTGTACATTACTGTTTTCTCCCAGTCCCCAGATTCCCTCACACGGTGGTTAATATTCGTTCTGCCCTTGAACAGACTGGGGGTTTAACTGTACTGCAGTGGTTATTGTGAGGCAGGAAAAGAGGCAAATAAATCACAGAATGGCTGTAATTCTAGAAGAATAATTTTGGGGGAAGTAAACTTTCTCGTTGTTGGCTGTCAGGAACGGAAAGTTATCTATGGTGTACAGTGTTGAGAACCAGGCACCAGATATCTGGTGCTGGGGCCGTCTCATTTCATGAAAAGGAATGTTTTTTTTAAAAAATGTCTAAACAACAAGTACCATTTCCTGAGCCTTTCTGTATTCCACAACATGAGCTGGGCACTCTCTCCTGGTGTTTCATTCATGCTCATAACAACCATGTGATATATTATCATGCCTATTTTGCAGATGTGAAAGCAAGCTCCGAAGGGCTAAATGCTGAAGGTCATACTACCACTGAGTGCTAGAGTGAGGATTCAACACGGGTTAGTTATTTTACTCTGCCCCAGTCTGGCTCTGCTTTCTCCCTACAGCAGGTGGGGCACCTGTTCTGGCATGTGACTTCCCCAGGCAGGTAAAGCCTGTGAGCGCAGCAGAGTCTCATGAACAGGACGGATACAGGGAAACAAAGCTGTCTCCCTGGCTCATTCTCCACACGATTAAATTAGTCAATGCTTACTACATGGATGAATGCAGAATTTAAATCTAGTGTCTGAAGAGGCTTTATTAACCATCGTGTGAGCATGTCCCTGGTTGCCCACTGTCAAAGTGGCACTACTGAACTATAAACATCAATTTTACATCCAACAGAAGATATACCATGTTCTTGACCTCCTTATGATCCCATAAAGCCCAGTTTCTTTGAAACCTGGATTAAAACAGTTCACTGAGCATGTGCCACCATGTCTCGCAATTACGATTTCTTTTAAAGGCAGGCGTGATCCCATATTTTTAAGAAATTTATTTGATAGCAGTCTTATGCTTATTTGATATTTATTTTGCTTATGTATTTATTTCCTTATTTATTTATGCTTGTTTGATATTTATTTTATTTATAGCAGTCTTAAGCTTATTTGATAGCAGTCAGTTCTAATACAGTTTCTAAGTCACTCAGCATGAAAGTCCATCTCTCCTCAAGAAGTTCCCTCTTTTAGGTAGCAACTGGCAGTGTGAAATATCAGAGACCTGACGCCTTCAAGAGTGGATGAGGAAAATAGGGACATGCTGCCCTGTCTCCCTGAGAATGACATCATCCTTTTATGCTGTATGATTTTATGCATGTCTGTGTTTTGTTATTTTTAAAGGAGACCTGAAGACCAGGTTCTGGTTACCTTCAGAGCACTGAAGAAAATGACTGACAGCAGGTGGCTGTCACATTGTCAGGCCAAGAAGGCATCTTCCTCTTTTTCTAAATAACATGAGCCAAGGTAATAATGACAGCATTCCAAGAGCATCTTCTGCTCCCAGAACAACTGCCACTGCACTTCAGGGAGTAACCAAAACACCAAGTCCCATCGGTGGGTTTGCTGGGGTGGCCAGCTCTAATGCACAGTACAGTTCTACCAATCTGTCATCAAGTACTTTCCAATGATGTCATCAGCCCATGAATGTAACAAAACAATGATCTGCCCCATGACCCCTTCCAAAAGGTTCCCGCTTATTAATTGTGTCCTCCTTCTCGGCACTAAAATCCAAAGAAGTTACCTTGCCATTTGGGTCAACCTTACCAACTTCTCTCAAATAGGCTTTGTCAAATTATGAAACAAGCTTTGGAGAAAGATACAAATCCCACATTCTCCCTATGCTTAAGAGATCTCAAAGACTGTTTATCAGGCCACCTCTCACTTTAATATAATCCTGGCCTTAAAAAGAAGACTAAATGTTTGTTTTAAGCAGAACTGGTGCCACAGTAATAAACTTTCAGGGCAGGAGATCAGTTCTCCCTTGTTAGACTGACCGAAGATATTTTGCCAGGTGCAAGCCAGCCTGCCACAAAACATCCTAAATCCACCGTCCAGTCCCAACGTGGGTGGGCCATGACACCTTTCTGTTCCTAAGAGGCACTGAGATTTTTAGATTAATTTTTAGATTAATAAAGTTAATTAAGTTTGATTGCATAAGCACTACTTCTAAAAATTTGAGGTTTATCTAAATACAGTGATTCAGAGAAATCGTTAAGACAGTATTAAATGTAAAAAGAAACAGATTCAAACTGTGCAGAAATCCATTTATAAAAAGACAATGATTATGTGTAAATAAGAATAAACATGTATGAAAATGTCTAGGAAGGGTTCCAGAAGGTGCTGACCTCCAACTCTGAGAAAGGAGAAGGGTATAGCAGAAAGGGGATTATCTTTTCCAACCTATCTAGAGTTCTGTTGTTTAAATTTTTTTTTACAAGAAGTATTTCTGTATTATTTGACAAATAAAAATAAAATCTACAGGCAATGGAAAGACAATGGGGGGAAGGATGAATATATGAAAGTAAATCACATTCCATAGCTCCTGAATGTTTAATCAGAGACGATTTTCCACTAATATTCCTATGATGACCACATTGCTCCATGAAGATGCATTTCTGCCTGCCACGTTAGAAGCAGCTGTTTCCTATCATTCATTATCTGTTTCCTCCAAGGCCGTGAAAACTGAAAGGCAGTTCTGTCTGGTTCCAGAAGCTGAACATGCAAAGCTGCATCCACACCTTTACCCCAATGGCATCTTGGACGAAGGACAGGAAGTCTCCAAACACAGCCTGCTGTCTTTCTACTTCTGAGTCTGACCAAAGCATTCTCCCTAACCCTTCCTCCTGATCACATCTAGGCCACTGAGCCTCTAGGTATCCAATAATCCACACTAGTCACGGCCTATTCATCGTCACGTCTGCCATCATATGCAGACATTTAGCATTCTTCAACCTATAAGAAAACAGAAGATCACTGATGCACTCTCAGCAGCCTCTTTCCATTCTGAATCAGGCTGGAGAAGAGGAACAGTGGGAGTACAACTAGTGATTTCTGCAACTTGCCAGTGATTCTGCAACTTGCCACGCACGACCAACTTCACTGCCCAGTACTACCAATGGGCAGAATCATCTTAGTTTTCTAAATCACTTCACCTAGAAGTCCCCTACCCTCACCCCTCATCTGGCTGACATTTATCCTCTAAAACCATTCTCAAGCAACTGTCTTTAAAAAAAAAAAACAAAACAAACAAAAAAAAACTTCACTGCTTTTGTGGAGCATGGCCAACTCCTAGGCAGGACAGAGAGTCAGCCTTATTATTTTTTATTTTAAAATACTTTACTGCTCCTTGTGGAACAAACAACTCTCTCTCTCTCTCTCTCTCCGC
>NW_016803645.1:2016234-2042817 GCF_001698545.2 Rhinopithecus bieti | reverse complement strand
CCCCCCCCCCCCCCCCCCCCCCGCAATTCATCTGTGCTCCTCTGAACAGCTCCTAGACCTGTAAGTACATCTGAATGCATCAGATCATATTGTGTAATAAACAGTGCTGGCATTTCTCCTGTTAGACGGAATGTCCTCACCAGTGGATCCTCGAAACCCAACACTGAGTCGAGTCTAGTCCATCACACAGAAGGTTCACAAGGCTTCTTGATTGGGAGTGTATTACAGAACAGGAACACTGCTAGGATGTGCCACATGATTGCTGGTGGATGGGACCTACAAAGCCATAGGTTTTATGGGATTTGGGGAAAGGGGGCCAATTAGGGCAAGGTGGGAAAATAGTATAATCACAAACCTTCTGAACTGGGGGTCTAGAGAATTTGGTTCTGGTCTAGGTCCTGCCACTTAAATCTCTGGGCCACAATGTCATTTATGACAAAATAATTTATTCACACAAAAGAATATGTATTTGGACTGAATGATTGAAGGTCATTATCAACCCTCAAAATTAGAGTTAATGATGGAAGAAAAAACATGGATTCCATAGTGCTAAAACCACAGTCCTAGGAAAAATGCCTGCTCTTGTTATATAACCAACCGAAGTCAAGAAACATCTCAATATGCCTAATACACAGGCTGTCGTCCGGTTCACCGACGTGAACAGGATTTGTATCTGAGCACTGCCTCATACCCAGTATTTGTTCACTATAAGGATACTCCTGGCCAGGCCCAGTGGCTCACACCTGTAATCCCAGCACTTTGGGAGGCTGAGGCAGGCAGATCACAAGGTCAGGAGTTCCAGACCAGCCTGATCAACATGGTGTAACCCCATCTCTAATAAATACAAAAATTAGTGGGGCGTGGTGGTGTGTGCCTGTAATCTCAGCTACTCAGGAGGCTGAGGCAGGAGAATTGCTGCAACCCGGGAAGTGGAGGTTGCAGTGAACTGAGATCGTACCATTGCACTCCAGCCTGGGCAACAGAGTGAGACTGTCTTAAAAAAAAAAAGATACTCCTTGTCTCCATCATCATCTCAAACCTAAATATGATTATTCCCTCCCTCCTCCCCCAAAGAAAATGAATAAATACTTGAAAATAAAAATCAATTGTTACCATCTGGATGGAGGCAAAGCTTCTTTGAAAGTTTAACCAGCACAGGAACACTGACAGCCCACGCTGGATCTTTAAGGCTTGAAAGCTTGAATAGCCACACAGGTCTGGTAGCTGCTACTGACCTCCCTGTCTCAGGCCTTTGGAGAGGTGGTTTTTAGCTTGATTCATCATCACTGCTTTCTCAGACAGCAAGACTGCCAATTCCACTGAAGGCAGAGTTGCCAATTAGCTTGGATTTTAACTTCTCTATATGCGAATTTTTGGTGAATTTTTTCAACTTTTAAGTTCAACGTACAAGTTTGAAAACTGACAGCATCTAAAATATGCTGTACATGAATCCATCAATTACGAATCATCTCCCTACACAGAGTTCCAAACCTATAATGTTTGAGAGGAGGAGGATTGGTCTAGGTATCTTACAAATATCTTTTGAAAAGTGTTACTCAACACACAAAAATTAGACAAATATTAACTTGGAAACTGATCCAAAAGAAATTATATGTGTTTCTAAAGGGTTGGAAAGGGGCTTCTTTGGCGCATACAGATTTTTCCAGTTTTAAAAGAACTTTTCTACATTAATCACTTACTAAAGCTCTGTTGCGGAAACAGGCACACACTGAATAAAATATAGAAACAGTTTTTTCCCCTGGCTCAAAGATGCCTTACAAAAAGTCTCCTTCATCTATAAAAAGGCAAATCAGGTCAACTTTCAAGTTTTTTATTTAACACCCTGCATTTCCCAAAATGCATCAGGTATGAGTCCTGCTCACCATAAGCCCAAATCTCCTCTTAACACTAACAGCGTGATTCACGTCGCTCCAGGTTACTATCTGCAAGGTGCCTGTTTGACACAGTGGGCATCATTATTTCTCCTCATCACACAGGCAATCTAAAAGTCCCTTGAGAAGTTTGAGACCTTCTGTGATTTGGAAACAGAGGAAGCAACTCTGGTGACTAAGGAACAGGGGTAATCACCCTTCTGATGGTTGCTTCTGTAAGATCTGCTCCCATAAGTTACTCCCACAACACTGATAGGAGCAGATCTTTCGAAATAACCTCTTGGCTCCCAAGAAGAACTGGGCTGGTTTCCTTAACTGGGCTTGGCATGACGGGACACCTTCCATCTGGGGTTGTTCTGCCAGGACAATAACTCAGTGTCATACACACTACATCGTGGACACACCCATGTATTACTGTCACACCCACCAGTTATCAAAAGCAGCAGTAAAGCAGGAAATGTAGTAAGTGTTGGCCATTAACTGTGATAAAACAATAGATATGGACTTCAAGGGCGTGCCTTTGTGGATGCCTCGCCTCTGCCACGTAATGCCTACTCTACATGTCAATATCACCAGCCCTCAGGTCTCTTTATGCTAGTAGAAGAACTGAGGAAAGACATTTAAGAACTCATTTACCATCACCCCTCCACAGCATGACATTTAAAAAGGTACAACTGTCTTCTCTTCCCTCTCTTTTTTTTTTAGACGGAGTCTCACTCCATCTCCCAGACTGGAGTACAGTGGTGCGATCTCGGCTCATGGCAGCCTCTGCCTCCTGGGTTCCAGTGATTTCTCCTGCCTCGGCCTCCTGGGTAGCTGGGATTACAGGCACGGGCCACCATGCCCAGCTAATTTTTATTTTATTTTATTTTATTTCATTCTATTTTATTTTATTTTATTTTTTGAGATGGAGTCTTGCACTGTCACCTAGGCTGGAATGCAATGGCACGATCTTGGTTCACCACAATCTCCCCCTCCCAGGTTCCAGCGATTCTCCTGCCTCAGCCTCCTGAGTAGCTGAGATTACAGGCACCTACCACCACACCCAGCTAATCTTTTGTATTTTTAGTAGAGACAGGGTTTCACTATGTTGGCCAGACTGGTCTCGAACTCCTGACCTCAAGTGATCTGCTTGCCTAGGCCTCCCAAAGTGCTAGGATTACAGACGTGAGCCACTATACCTGGCCATCTTTTAAAAATATTTTCTAATGAAAAAGTTTTACTTTTTTAAGTTAAAATAGAGACAGGGATCCCACTTTGTTACCCAGGTTGGTCTCGAACTCATGGGCTCAAGCAGTCTTCCTGCCTCAGCCTCTCAAAGTGTTGGGATTACAGGCGTGAGCCACTGTGCCCAGCCTTCTCTTTTTTGAGGGAGGCGGGAGGCCATTTCAACCAGTTCACCTGCCTCAGTCTCCTGAGTAGCTGGGACTACAGGCACGTGCCACCACACCCAGCTAATTTTTGTATTTTTAGTTTCAACACCACTGCATAAAGGATGTGGGATCTAGTTTTCTCTTTACTATTCCTCTCACCGATGGGCAATTTACTATTTATAAAAGGCAGAGTATCCTTGTTTGATTTGAGATTGAAACTACCCTGTTGGAAGATGTGAATTTTTTTTCCAGGATATGCCTGAGTTCTAAGCAACAAAAGTAGCACCCAGTGCTTTATTAAGCCTTCAAATATGGCTGATATTATGATAAAGGCTTCACTCACATTATCTCATTTAGCCCTGAAAACAAACCCTGAAAGTTTAGTAACAGCACGATTCCAAGTTTAAAGATGAGCTAGTTGACTAAACAATGTACATAAATTGGCCAACATCAGGCAACCGTGACAGGCAGCAAAGGATCCAAACTTGGGCAGCTCCTGAAGAGCCCTGGTTCTCCAGTACTGTGTCACCTGCAGCAGCCACAATGTTTCAGAATGAGGAACGGCCCACCCACAAACACACTGATTTATCCAGCCCCAACAGAGACAGGAAGAGACTATGAATGAATGGATACATGAATACATTTTCTCTCCAGGCAAAATCCCTAAAAGTAAAACAATTATTCTCTATTGCAGGCAATTAACTACAGGCATGGGCTCCCACCTTCACCCAAAACAGACATGCTGAAGCCGGAGCCATGGTTTTCATAGGCTGATTCCACCTTTGTTGGACAAAGAGACTTTAGGGTTTTACCTTGTTCCCTATCAAATATTTACTAAAGACCTTTATTACGAGGGCCTTAATTTGAATAAACAGATGCCATCCTTGACCATCTAAAGGACAAAGTTAACACTACTATCACTTGGCTTTGAGATGAAAATAATCATTTTTAAAAGAGAGAAAGAATGTTAACTACATGTTACCACATGAAACAAAAAACAAACCAAACAACTCTAATCTAAACATCTTATCAACAGTATGTCACTTTCACTACAACTTTAGATCTGTAAAGCACAAACAAAACCAGCAATAACAACGATAAGATCTAAACTATGCAATCTGCTTTTATAAGAAAAGTAAGGTAGTCTCAAAATGTTTTTATAATGTTGTAGTTACATAATTACCACCAAAGACGATAATTACCAACCTTAACCCACAAAATTGGTGTGAGATCTTTTGATGACAATTAAGTCATTATAACAGATTGATTCCACATCATTTACCACTCCCAGGAAGTCTACCACAGTTCTATTTAAAAAGGCAGATTCTTCTTAGATTTCTTCCTGAATTCCTAAGGTTGCTTATGGACATTTGTACTTTTTTATTTCTTTGTTATTAGTTACTCTTAGGAAATAGTCTTTTTCTCTTTAATTCATTAGACCATGATTTTAGGAGATGGGATTTCTACAGCACGACTGGAACATTACATATGAAGTTAAAACTTCATTTTAAAATATGAAAATATGAAAAAGATACTAATACACATGCTATCTTAGGGAAATATTTTTTCAATATTCATTCTAAGGATGGATCTTTTTAAAAGATAAAAGAGGAGAAAGAAGAACACCCTCAGGATGTGAAAACAAGGCCACTGATACCAAAAAAAAGTTACAAAACAGAATTTCAAATTGCTAAAATATACAGATGAGGATGCTAAATTCAAAGTTAAAATAACAGCTATCCATGTCCTCCAAGAGATCATATATTCAGAAATCATGACTGGGGTCGGGGTGACAGGAGCAGAAAATTGGGACTGTTTTTTTAAAAGGTAACTATTAAAAACTTAAAATGTGCCTTGTGAAATTACTTTCAAATCACATCCCACTGAATTCTAACTTTGCACTGTTGAAAATGGAAGTTGTCCCAGAATTGAGTGTACGTTTAACCCCGGGAATGATGCAACAACCCCGACCACGTGAACAATCTGGAAAACGACATAAAGGGGAGGGCGAGCGGCCGCACCCTTCAGAGGTGGGGTCTTGTGGGTTTGGGGTTTTTTGTCATTCTGCCTAATCAATTCCCATTCATTTCAAGTATAACCTGTGTGTTCTTACAGGGTTCAGGAACTCAGAAATAAATACCTACATGGCTGCTTCTGGATCCGGTACAACAAATATATGATTCCCCTGGGTTTGTGTCTGAGATGCTCACTCAGTATTTTCAAGATTTCCGTGTAAAGTCACCCTATTGCTGCTGCTGGGCACAATGACTCACACCTATAATTCCAGCACTTTGGGAGGCCAAGGTGGGCAGATCACTTGAGGTCAGGAGTTCAAGACTAGTCTGGGTAACATGGTGAAATCCCATCTCGACTAAAAATACAAAAATTAGCCTGGTGTGGTGGCGCACGCCCGTAGTCCCAGCTACTTGGGAGGCTGAGGCACAAGAATCGCTTGAACCTGAGAGGTGGAGGTTGCAGTAAGCCAACATCCTACCACCGCACTCCCCCTGGGTGACCGAGCGAGAGTCCATTTCAAAAAAAAAAAAAAGTCACTGTATTCTATATTATTAGTATATGGGTATAAATACTAATAAATACTAGGTATAGTGAAATGGCGGGGTGGGCAGTGTTGTGTTGGAAATACTGGACTATGTTGTTTATCTTAAGTGTACCCTTCTTTGAGGGCATTGGATGGGGGAATCCTAACCCTTAGATGATTGATATTTCTGACCACTTCCAGAGAAAAAATACCAACTAATGCTATGCTTTGGCTTCTCCCACTAGAGTGAAGTCTCTGAACATATAAAGACTAAATGACATCCTCAGTTAGAAACAATTACTAACCATGCATCAGCAATGGGCAGTGGATCACAGGTGATAACACAGAAAACACCCACAGCTCAAGGTGTGACCTCCAGGGAACACTTCCCTCCAAACTTCCGACATCTGGGCTCCTCCGCCTTCCCCGCCCCAGTCTCCCTCCTCTCCATTCATCACGGCTCCCCTTTCCTCTCCCACTCCCTGTCAGTTCAAACTCCCATCTCTTTTTTTTAGCCTAGGTCAATGTGTTAGTAGTTCCTTCTTTCTTTAATGAAGAGTTTTTTATGTTTTCTTATGCTTAAAGTTAGCTCAGTTTTACATTTCACAGATCAAAGGAAATAAATACCCAGTCAGTCAAGTTCCTTTTTGCACAGAGCCTTTAAGTGACTTTTCCTTTGGAGATCCAGGAGCTTCCCCTACAGTAGGGTGACTGGGCCACTCCAGGTCTAAAACCCATTTAGTGCTACATCCCATTAAAGAGAAGACAGTGCCTGATAGAATTCTGAATCAAATAATGAGCCCTAAAAAATAAATACACATATATGCATATTTATATGTATATATCTAAGTATATGTTTACATGCATATATATCATATGTATTTATGTATTATGCACGTATTATGATACATACATATATGTATGTGTGTATTGTGTGTGTATATGTGTACAATGTATTTAATATGTATAATGTATCTATTATATGTGTGCACACACAATACATATATACTAATACACAGTTCCTCTACAAAGGAAGGCCACGAAAAGATCTTCATTCCTTCCTTGCATCCCACCTGCTTGGAGGCTTACAGACGGGCTTGGTGATCTAACACGCGACTCCCGACTCTCCAGCCTCATCTGTTTCCATTCAACTCACAACAGATCCAGCACATCGGCTTCTTTCAGTGGCTAACAAATGTCAAAATACCATGCTGTCTCTTGCCTCCCAGGTTTCTGCCAAGAACATTCTCCTGCCCTAGACCTAGCTACCTCCTGCTCATCCCACAGGTCTCTATTTATTTTATTTTTATTTTTCTTGAGACAGAGTTTCACTCTGTTGCCCAGGCTGGAGCGCAGTGGCATGATCTTGGCTCACTGCAACCTCCGCCTCCCAGGTTCAAGCGATTCTCCTGCCTCAGCCTCCCGAGTAGCTGGCATTACAGGCGCCTGCCACCATGCCCGGCTAATTTTGTATTTTTGGTAGAGATGAGGTTTCTCCATGTTGGTCAGGCTGGTCTTGAACTCCTGACCTCAGGTGATCCGCCCACCTTGGCCTCCCAAAGTGCTGGGATTACAGGCGTGAGCCACTGTACCTGGCCCAGGTCTCAATTAAATGTCTCTTCCTCCAGGAAGCCTTCTCTTGCAGCGCCCATTCATATATGCGTGAGATACTCCTCCTCTGCACTTCTATGATGCCCTGTAGCCTAAATGCCTGTTGATTTCTCTGTACTCCACTTAATTGAAGGCACCAAACAAAGAGGGCCCCTGTCTTATTCATTGCACCTAGAAAAGAACTTGATAAACGGTAGGTACTCAATAAAAACAGTTGGTAAATTCTATTTCAAGTTGATTGGTTTCTCTCCAGTCGCACCAGTTTTCCTGCTAACAAATGCCTTCCATCTAGAGTCTGTACCAAACATGACATATATATGATTTCATGGCATTCTGAATGTGTCAGATAAATCTTGAAAGATATAAAGGTAAATCATTAGTAACAAGGAATTCTTCCAAGGTTTTGGATCTGTCCATAACAAATCTTTTCTGCTTACATGGGTAAGGTATAGACTAACATCAAACTCAGAGAGCTATTTACTCATTTCCTGCTCTTCATTTCCAAAATGATGTGAAAAAAAAAAATGAAGAGAAAATTTCTGCTGAATAACTCTTCTCTGTAGAAGCCACCAGTACATAGTCATTCACTAAATGAATGGCATTGTTAGTATTAAAATAAGGGATTGTATAATCTACAGTGTCCTGTTACCCAGTTCAGGGAGGGCATAACATGTCCCCATTTATCAGATATCTAGTTACCAAACAGTTGATTACAGATTTTAAAGGAATTAAAAGGCATTCAGCACGAATGTCATCCTGAGAATACAAAGAGCAATGTGCATTCAGGGAGCTGCTTCACGAGCAGGTGGTTTCTTAGGACATCAATTCCTCTCCTCCTGTTTGTTCTTGAATTTACTCATCAGCTGGGTGTCCCTGTCCCACCAACCCACCAAAACCACCCTGTCAAGTTCACCAACCTGCACACAACTAACTAGATCCAATAGTCAATTCTCAGTCATCCTCCCACTGACCTCACAGCAGTATTTGCCCCAGTTGATCACTACCTCCTTCTGGGAACACCTCCTTTGCTTGCCTCTGGCCATCACCCTCCTCTAGTTCTCTTCCTACTTAACTGGCAGCAACTTCACTGCAATCCTGGCTGGTTGCTCAGCTCCCAGATTTCTAAAGACTGCAATGCCTTAGATTCCTTTCCTTGTCTCCCTACTCTCACTCACTTGGTGAGGTCATCCAGTCTGAAAGATTTAATACCATCTGCACCCCAATGGCCAGCAAATTTGTCTCCAATATCAACCTTTCTGGTTAATCCCAACACATATGTCCCACCATCTCCCTCACTTGGTGGGTGAATGGGCACTGCAAAATTAAAAGCCAGATCTTCCCAGCACTTTGTGAGGCTGAGGGAGGCAGATCACTTGATGAGCTCAGGAGTCTGGGACCAGCATGCCAACATGGTGAAACCCCATCTCTACTAAAAATACAAAAATTAGCCTAGCGTGATGGTGCATGCCTGTAATCCCAGCTACTAGGGTAGCTGAGGCAGGAGAATCTCTTGAACCCAGGAGACGGAGACTGCAGTGATCAGGGATTGTGCCACTGCACTCCAGCCTGGGTGACAGAGTGGAACTGTCTCAAAAAAAAAAAAAAACAACAACAACAACAACACATATCTTTCCTTAACCTGCTTGCTTCTCCCACCTCTCAGGAGATGGCAACTCTTATCCTTCCAATTCCTCGGATCAAACACTTCAAGGGTATCCTCTTACACTCAAATTCGATCTCCCAGTAAATCCTACCGGCCTTTCAGAATACCCAGAACCTGGCCACCTCTCAATCTCTTTCATGTGACTATTGCCATGGCATCTGAACTGGTTCCCTGATCCCACCCTTGCACAGCCACCGTTATCATTTTTAAATGTAAATCTGATAACACTTCTTGGCTCAAAGTCCCCCAGTAGCTCCCCAAACACTGACTGTAAGCCGAAGTACTGATCAGGTCTCTAGGGCTCCACACTCTCAGCTTCCCC
Organism: Rhinopithecus bieti; assembly: GCF_001698545.2. Classification (NCBI taxonomy): domain Eukaryota; kingdom Metazoa; phylum Chordata; class Mammalia; order Primates; family Cercopithecidae; genus Rhinopithecus; species Rhinopithecus bieti. Next base: position 2,033,417 of record NW_016803645.1, on the reverse strand, counting down.
TTGGTCACGATGCCTCAGGAACACTGGCTGTCTCAGGACACATGCACTCGCTGTTCCCTTTGTCAAGAACATTCTTCCCCCGTTAGCCACATTGCTCTGTGAAATCTTTCCCTCGTCACCCTAGTTAAAACTGCATCCCCACTCCTCCAAATCCACCTGTGGCCCTTCCCAATGGCATCTATCACATCCACGCACTATGAATTTTACAATCATCTTTCTACCCTACCAGAATATCAGCTCCGAGAAGATAGGAACTGCTGTCTCTTTCATTCATTGCCACATCCTTAGCTCTCAGACAGTGCATGGCACACAGCAGGCACTCAATAGATGTGTTTAATGAATGCACAATGAATAGCAACCTTCTCCAGCCTTAGTGGGAGTGCGAATTAACTGGGCACTTTAGTTAACGGGCAATGGGTGAGGGGAGTTGGAGTTAGCCTGCATTCATCCATTCTCACATGGTTATAAAAAACTACCTGAGACTGGGTAATTTATAGAGAAAAGTTTAGTTGACTCATAGTTCTGCAGGCTGTACAGGAGGCATGGCTGGGAAGCCTCAGGAAACTGACAATCATGTCAGAAGGTGAAGAGGAGGCAGGCACACATGGCAGCAACGGGGAGAGAGCACCAAGGGGAAAGTGTTACACTCTGTCAATCAATCAGATCTCGTGAGAACTCACTCACTATCATGAGAACACCTGGGGGAAATGTGCCCCCCATGATCCAATCACCTCCTACCAGGTCCCTCCTCCAACACTAAGGATCACACCTCAAGATGAGATTGGAGCGGAGACACAGAGCCAAACCATATCACAGCCCCTAATGTGTTCCAGTGACACTGAACTCCACTGAAAGCTTCACTTCCAGAGCTAGCTAGGACTAATAAGAAATCATTTCAGAATACCAGGTAAATTAGTATATCAGTCCATTCTCACACAGCTATGACAACATACCTGAGACTGGGTAATTTATAAAGGAAAGAGGTTTAATTGATTCGCAGTTCCACATGGCTGGGGAGGCCTCCAGAAACTTACAATCATGGCAGAAGAGGAAGCAAACACGTCCTTCTTCACATTATGTCAGGAAGGAGAAGAATAAGAGGTAAGTGAAGCAGGAAGCCCCTTATGAAACCATCAGATCTCATGAGAACTCACCCACTATCACGAGAATAGCATGGGGGAAACCGCCCCCATGATTCAATAACCTCCCGCCACGTCCCTCCCATGACACGTGGGGATTATGGGAGCTACAATTCAAGATGAGATTTGGTTGGGGACACATCCAAACTGCATCAATGGGGTTTGTTTTAATTTTAAAATCAGACATGAGAAATTAGCAAGTTTTAACAGAACTGTCAAGGAAACAGAACATGGGGGAGAGAAATATAAGAAAATAATTTATAAGAAAATAATTTATAAGAAAATAATCTATCATTTTATAGCTAATCCTATTAAGCAAAGGATTTATTAACCTAACCTGAGAGAAGGCATAGAAGAAATCACCTCTACTTCTAAGGGCTTGTTGGGCCAATGATGAATAAGAAAACAGGCCACCCTTTCACCCTCTTCCACCCTCTTCCTTCAGCACCAAACCTTGAAGAGCCCTACATACCCCTGATCCTCCCATCAGTATTCTATTCACCCTCTTGCCTTGGCAATCCTAAAGAGGCACAAATTCCAGGCACAAATCACCCACCCAAACAGCAACTGCAGCCAGTTATGTTAGCCAGAACTGCTTATCTCACCAAGCACTGGACAAGACTTCAGGGATTATGCCAAGATGCATTTTGCATTGATCAGCACTGATTTTAGATCTCCATTGACATGCTGTCCTGTAGGTCTCTAATCCTCTGATTTTATTTTGTAGTCTATGACTTAGGATGCACTATACAGAAATAATTCTGGGTGTCATAGTCATGTATATTGCATCATTTCACACTCAAGCTTGAGGACTTGAATTTCAACTAACACTGCCCTATTCTAACACATTTCATGTGCCAGGCTTCATGATACTTGCACCTCATTAAAACATGACACAATTAGAATGCTGTAGTAAGAGAGGGCATTGCATTTTCTTAAATGTTTGAATCATAGAAGTGTCCTTGTTGCTATCAAGGAAGATGTATCATCTACAAACTAGAACAGCTTTTGAGATTGGTATCTGTAAATTGTCCTCACTCTTAAACCCACATAGCAGTTCCTTCCCAGAATTCAACCCTTTTTTTTTTTTTTTTTTTTTTTTTTTAGAGATAGCTTTTGGGCTTTTCTGTCACCCAAGCTGTAGTACAGTGATGTGATCATAGCTTACTGTATCCTCAAACTCCTAGGCTCAAACAATCCTCCTGCCTCTACCTCTCAAGTAGCTGGAACTATAGGTGTGCACAACCACACCCACTCATCTTTCAATTTTTTTTTGTAGAGACAGAGTCTCACTGTGTTGTCCAGGCTGGTTTTAAACTCCTGACCTCAAGCTATCCTCCTGCCTCAGCCTCTCAAAGTGCTGGGATTACAGGCCTGAGCCACTGTGTCCAGCCTCAACGCATTTCTAATGATATGGCCACACTAAGTCACTGAGGCACAAAACCTGGAGTTACAGTTCTCCCTCTCACCACTCCCACGTGCATTCAGACCCTGCCAGGGCACACAGAGGACTCCTATGTGGCGCCTCTCTCTGCATCCTTCCCCACCTTTCGATTCCGAGGCCTCTGCTTGAGTTCAGGCCCTTTCAACTCTCACCAGGAGACAGGTCCAACAGCCACCTCCTCAACCCTCCCCATTGCCACAGCTCTGTCATCAAGACACCACCTTTCAAAGCTCTGTACTATATCCCTATTATCTAGTGAATTCAGAACAAACTCGCTAAAAGTCAGTGTCTCACAAAGTGTGATTCACAGATCACCCCAAAAGACTTACCTGGCCACCTGATAGACATGCAGCCCTCACTATACATGACATTACCAGAATTTCTGGCAGTTAAAGCCAAGAACTGTTTCATCCTGACTAATGACTCTGATGTCCACTAAGAGCTAAGTACCCACACCCTAAATCTAGCATTCAAAAGACATGGCTAGACACATCTGGCTATGATGGACTAATATCTATCAAGCCAACCCCGACAAAACTAAAAAAGAAATAAAGATGAGCTGGCTGTTTGAAGGTAACAGAGAACAGCTAAGGCAGCCAGGACTTGAGGGGTCACAACCCCGGAAAGACATGAAAGTGAATCCAACCTTTTCTCCCACATTTCCCTTTAAGGCTTTTCTGGTTCCACAGCAGCCCGGAGGAGAGGTCAGGCAGGAAGCAGCCAGGGCTGTGAGTACAAGAGAAGCACCATCTGATTGCTTTAATAGGAGCAAACAAGAGAATAAAGCCATCTTTCATTCTGTCCTCTATAGATAACCAATGTGGGCATTTTGATGTATTTCCTTCTAGTCTTTTTTAAACATAGAGTCACATGATCTCAGAATTTTAACATATGAGAGCATTAGAACCTAAAAACATTAAGTGACTACCCAAAGGTCAAACAGTCCCCATTAAATATATTTTAAAATCCACCTTGTCCCATTTACAAGAGCCCAATCGTATATCAAAAAGAGAAAAGAAGTAGATACACTATTCCCTAGAATTTTTGAGTGGTAAGACTACAGGTTAAAATTAAGTAGATCGATTTGATTCATAATGCTAATGATGTAAATGTTTCTCCCTCGTCCTCAAAATCTTTTATCAGGCCAAACTTACGTTGGTGCCTCCTAAGTGCCTCTAGGGGAGAGGTCAGGCTCTGGAATCAAATGCCTCTTGATTCAAACCCTATTTGCTATCTACGCAAGCTCAGACACATCAGGGTTTGGTTTCCTTAACTCTAAGATGAAGATGATAAAAGCACCCGATATCAAATAAGCATTGTGAAGGCGAAATGAGATAATGCATGAGAAGCCTTAGCAAGAGCCTGGCCCTTAAAGAATCGTGATCAAGGCCGGGCGCAGCGGCTCACTCCTACAATCCCAGCACTTTGGGAGACTGAGGCAGGAGGATCGTTTTGAGCTCAGGAATTTGAAACCAGCCTGGGAAACATAATGAGACCTCGTTTCTAATAAAGTTCAAAAAAAATTAGCCGGGTGTGGTGATGCTGCTTGTGGTTCCTGCTACTTAGGGGGCTGAGGCAGGAGGATCTCTTGAGCCCTGGAGGTCAAAGCTGCAGTGAGCCCTGATTGTGCCAGTGCACTCCAGCCTGGGTGACAGAGGAAGACCTGTCTCAAAAGCAAAACAGAGAGAGAGAAAAAAATGCTACACATCTCAGCTGTTCACCGCTGCCTCCCTACTAAATTGCCAGCTTCCTGGACACGGATTTCATTTACATCTACTCACCTGCCTGTCCCTAGCATAAAGCAGAGTAATTGGTACAAAAAAGGAAATCTGTACTTTCTTGATTTTAGCTTTTAGAAAGGGAGTTAATGGTTGAAATAAAAACCTAATGAAGGTTTATCAAAATGTCATCCACAATAAATACGCATGGTATGCTTATCTGTATATGTGTGTACATAGACTTATGTATATATATAGTCTGTATACTTACAATGCAAACTGAAAGGCTACAATATTCCCTAGTGTTTAAGAAGTTTTGTAAATTGTGTTTTGGGGTGAGTACTATCCTGGATTAAGAACTGAAGCTGGTGTGTTTCTTGTTTGTTTCATTTCCAGATGCAGAGCACCTTGAAGATGGAAAGAACCTTGAGTCAACAGATAACTTACTAATTTACACAGGACCCCATTAACCAGCATGGAGATGGGGGGGGGCGCACTTCCTATTTTAGGTGATATGTGAAAACTTTCTGTGCAAACACAAACAGCTCCTGTCAGAGGCCAATATTATACAGCCACTGTGGGGAGGTAAACTCAACCAAGAGAAGCCAAATTCCTGTTTTTACCCTGAAGAGTAACTATTAAGTGGTTTGCTGAGTACATCAGGACATGAGTGTTTCTGGCTAAATAATACCTGCATGGAATTACACGTTGCAATTTTAGGAAAAACAGAATTAGGTAAATAGGAAAAACAAATTACACATTAAAAAAAGGTTTACTAAATAGCTGATGAATTACCATGTAGCCAATTTTACTCACATCTTACAGGTATGTTTCTCACTGGACAATTAACACCTGACCATTGCTGTCCACAGAGGAAATTGCAAACTGCCAGATATGTTTTGTTTGGTCTATGTCAAAATAAAAGCTATAGACAATTTTGTGAACACTGGGAAATGTCACATAGAAACCCAGATTTACAGCTTCATTTGACAAGAACAACAACAACAAAAAAAAAACGACAAAAATCAGAAGCTCTGGAAACTTTATATCCACAATCAGCAGAAACCAGACAACACATGGCTTTGGGTTTGCCTCAGTCTCCACCACTCCCTACTGTCACACGCCCCCAGACTGCAACTTCTGACATTGCCTCCTGGCCCCTGTAGGCATCCGTGTTTGCAATTCCTGTTACAAGTCTCAGGGCCATTCCATGTCTTTGGTGTTCACTTCTATGGTGTCTTTTTTATTCTGGACTCTCGTGGGTTTTGCCAAAACTACAGGTTCAAATTCCATGTACACTGATTCAACGTTCACAACGTCCACCTACTAAGACAAAAGAGCTTTTCGCTTTGAAATGCAACATGTTTGTGACTCAGTATTTCTCTTTTCTGATTTTTCTTTCCCTCACTTCTCATCTCCATGCTTTGTTCAAAGCCAAATTCTGAGTGCTAAGTGAGGAAGCACAACTATCTTCTTGCAATGGGGTTGGCAGGGGAGGGTGTTACATTCTGCTCCCCTATTCGAGTCGGGTCCGGAAATTCCACATGAAAGCTAAACAGGTCCTTTCAGACCCATGAAACATGCCCCTCCTGTGTGTTCCTGGGCTGAGCACTCACAGGGACACAACAGAAGGATGCCCAGGGCTTGGGGTTTAGCAGGTGGCTAAGAGACCAAGGGGATACCAGCTTTAACTCTTCCCTGTCTATTCTGCAGAAAGGACACTTACAAGCCAAGGTGCATTACTCATCCACTTAAATATGTCACCACTGTCCTTACTGGAAACATTGTCTTTCTTAATCAGTCATGACGTATTACAAAAAACTGTCGACAGGCATTATGAGGAAGAGTCTGGTTTATATCACCTATTTCCACAGAGTCCACATGAGTGGTGGAGACCACTGCTTCTCCCATTTTAGCCTGTACCAGAATTCCCTGAGGAGTCTGTTAGCTTCCTGGATCCCACCCCAGAGTTTCCGATTCTGCAGGTCTGGGGTGGGGCCCAGGAATTTACATGTCTATATTCCCAGGTGAGGCTGGTATTGAAGAAGTGAGTTTAATAACAATGGTGACAGGATGTTGAGAAGCCCCACATATACGTGCCTGGGAGTCTCTTCAAAAGCTCGGTTTAAATACTTCAGGAGTCAGGTACAACCGTCTTATATTTATAGGTACTTTAAGTACCTATATCATTAAGTTTCTCCATTCCATGGTGCCAATCTCTGCTGGGTTTTGTTTTTTTTTTTTATTTGGGGGGTTCTTTTAGTAGAGACAGGGTCTCACTATGTTGCCCAAGTTGATCTTGAACTCCTGAGCCCAAGCCATCCTCCTGCCTCAGCCTCCCAAAGTGCTGGGATTATAGGCGTGAGCCACTATGCCTGGCCTGTCCATCTCTGATTTGATCCAAGAAAGAATGAAGAATTTCTCCAGCTCCAGGGCCCGGGCGCTGGTGGCTTCAATGCCTGGTTAATTCCCATGTAGCTTTGGGGAGGCCCGAGTCATTGGTGGGGTATCCGGATGGTCAGGGAGGATCGGAGACCATCCGGTGCTAACATGGTTGAAACCTCCGCTCTCTACTAAAAAATACAATAAAATATTCTGTAGCCAGTACGGATGCTTGGGGTGGCGGGCAACCGTAGTCCCAGCTACCTTGGGAGGCGGAGGCCAGAGAATGGCGTAAACCCGGTGTAGCGGAGCTGGGCAGGGAGCTGAGATCCGTGCCACTGCACTCCAGCCTGGGCGACAGACAAGACTCCGTCGCAAAAAAAATAAAAAAAAAGAAGTTCCGCGAGCTCTCCTCCAGCTCCAAGAAGGGTTTTCTTTATTCAGCTTTATGTAAAATTCTTCAAATTGGCCTAGAGGTGCTTAGAATCAAACCACTTCAAACCATGTGTCTCTAGGCATCTTACTAGCAAAGAGTATTTATGTTTTTTTAAATACTTATTAGTAACAATTTAAGGCTTTAGTGTACAGAGTTGTTTCCTAAATGCCACCCACAGTTGTGTCATCTGCTCATGGTTAGTTTAAGACTCCAGTTGGAATCCCTGTTAAGATGGTGCTGACAACTTTAACAGGTGTTACATGAAGTCTGATCCACCCTACAAATTAAGCTAGTTTTCCTCTATTTCAAAGATCATATTCCAACTAGTATTTTGACTTGATTCTCCTGAAGACATTGTAATGTAAAATTACTGCAAGAACATGCAAAATTGTTCAATTAATGCATATGTAAGTAAAATTAGAAACACACACACACACACACACACACACACACATCCACTCCCAAACCCAAAGCACTGAATTTCCCCTCTCTGCAAATCTCTGAAAATAGGAAATAGAATGCTTCCTTTCACTAAAAGGTTATCCTCAGGAAAGCATGATTCAGATTATCATAATCGCCGCCTTTTCTGATAGAAAGCACGTAGGGGTTTTCCTCTGATGGAACTGACAGACTGGCTCCTTTCGGGGGACTCACAGCTGGGTGTGACCAAGGGATTAAGCCTTCCGGGTTATTCTAATATCAGCCTCCCCTCCCTCAGCTGCCTCTCCCACTCCTTCCCCTCTATGGAGAAGTGATATATTATGTGTTTAAAACTATGCCCAGCTCTTGTTGAAAATTTATCAAAATACCATCTATTCCACCAACAGTATGGAAGCTATAGTTTCTGTAGCAAAAATTAGGATAGTCTGTCAGTAGAGCAAAATATTTTAAGTCAGACATACCAGTTTCTTTACTCAAATACTTTAAAAGTTACCACATAGAAAGCTTTCTAATTTCTCCATCTTATTGACTCACATTCTAAGGAGCTGCTTTGCCTTAATAAACACAACCGCATTTGCCCTTCTGATCCCAGGTTTAAAAATGTTCCATCAGCCATTTGATGTCAAAGAAAACAAAGTAGGCTAAGTCCAATTTCACAAAAACCCTATTCATAGATGAATAAACAGCTTCAGAAACTGTAGCCCCAGCAAAAAGTGCCAGAAAACAACAATGATATGAACAAGGCAGAAAGACAGAGGGCGCTCTCTATTCTAAATGACCATCATACACGGCCAGAGAGGAGCCAGCGGGAAAGGAAAGCATCTACCTACCTTAGCCCTGGCAGGAGGGGAAAGAATGGGCAGACATCCCAACTTCAAATCTAATGTTTATATGACTGAGATTGGAAGTTGTCAATGACCCAGCTGTAACTAGAACTTTGTTTCACAAAGACTGGAACCACCAACACCTGAATCCAAGACACCATTGCCTCCAGAATACTGCAATGCCTTCCAGCTGGATTTCCTGAATTCACTTCTGCACCAAAAGCCTGACTGATCTTTCAACACACAGATCAAATACTGTCACTCTCTGCTTTCCAACACAACTATAAAAAATATTGCACCTTCCTGACCACGACTTGTAAGCCCCTACATGATCTGGCTCCTGTGTGTCTCTCTCTCATCTGCTCTTCATCCGCCACCCCCACCCTCGCTCTCATGACCCCACCACAACTTCCTTTTCTCAAACCCTCCAAGCCCATTCCCACCTCAGGGCCTGTGCATGAGTTATTCCCTCTCCTACAATGCCTTCTCCCTAATTTTCTGATCGCTGGTTCCTTCCTACCTTTCATGCCTACATGTCACCTCTGAAAGGCTTCCCTGATGACTTCATCCAAAGGAGTCCCCCACCCAGTCCCTCTCCCTCACCTCTCTGCTTTATTTTCTGATTCATGCTTATCAGTAGAAATTTTCTTATTCATCTGTTTTGTGGTTGGTGGTGGCGTTTGTCACCCACACATCTACCACACTAAAGCAGGGACTATGGATTCCCAGCACTTAGAACAATACCGAAAACCGAGAAGGTCCTCCTAAGAACAGGGGGAAGGCGTCCAAGCAAACAATGAGAAAACGGAAGACGGACTTAATTTAACTTACCACTGTATAACAACAAAAGGGTGAATAGAATTGTCATAAATTATTAGTAAGCACATGAAGGGTGACAGTCAGCCACAACAATATTAAATATTTAAATAAAAATACCCCAATTACACTACCAGTTAACTTGAGTTATTATTGATTATGAATAATAAGTGGGTGAACACATACGCCATACGTTATGCAAGAGGCTCTCCCTGTATTTATTTCCTCTTTTAATTCCACACATATGCCATACGTTATACAAAGGGCTTTCCCTTTTTTTTGGAGATGGAATCTCCCTCTTGTCGCCCAGGCTGGAGTGCAATGGCACGATCTCAGCTCACCGCAACCTCTGCCTCCCGGGTTCAAGAGATTCTCCTGCATCAGTCTCCTGAGTAGCTAGGATTACAGGCGCCCGGCACCGTGCCCAGCAAATTTTTTTTTTTTTTTTTTTTTTTTTTAGTAGAGACGGGGTTTCACCATGTTGGCCAGGCTGGTCTCAAACTCCTAACCTCAGGTGATCCACACGCCTCGGCCTCCCAAAGTGCTGGGATTACAGGCGTGAGCCACCAAACCCGGCCTCCGACACTTGTTGGTTAGGAAGGAACTAGAAGGCACCATCTGGATAGAGGAGGAACCAGGGACGGGACAGGACCACAGAACAGAAGCCTTCTGTGAAGCCTGGTCCCAGCTCTTCACCTCTGGACCTTGGACAACTCATTTCACTTCCAAAAGCCTCCTCCATGCTGCTCATCTGCAGTGGAAACTGCCTTCCTGTGCATCTCCAGGCTTGGGAAGAGTCAAATGAGAACAAATGCAGAAGTGCCCTGCAGAGCTCATGAAAATAACATCTGATTTTTTCACTTAAAGCCTACATAATGGGTAAGCCAGTGATGACACGCCAGAAATAACATAAATGAGAGGAAAGAGGGAAAGCAAAGCAAGAACACTCAGGTCCGGGAGCTAGAAGACGACAGTCTGGGTGAAAAGAGAGGCAGTGACACAGGCATGGGGACACAGACGGGAGGGCCCCTCTCGGTTCCTCACATCAAGGGGAATGCACAAAGGAGCTGAAGCAGGAGCTGTCACTCGCCAATCCCATGGATAAAGGATGGAGACACCCCAGCCTCAGCACAACACATAGATTTGTGCCAAATTTTGAGACCTGCCATGGTTATTCAATATTCCTGAAATGACATTTGGTGTCATTTCCCATCAACAATAAAATCTCCACCAAAAGTCAGCTAAGTGTGGTAAACGCCATGTGGTCACCAACTATAGGATGGTGTGACTAGCCAAAAGCCCATCTCATCCTCCCAGGTCCTACTGAGGATCCTGAGAACAAACTTCAACCACAGTGACCACTGACCACCCCACAACTCCCTTCTTGCTACTTGTATTAAAGATATTTTTAGGCCGGGCGCGGTGGCTCAAGCCTGTAATCCCAGCACTTTGGGAGGCCAAGACGGGCGGATCACGAGGTCAGGAGATCAAGACCATCCTGGCTAACCTGGTGAAACCCCGTCTCTACTAAAAAATACAAAAAACTAGCCGGGCGAGGTGGCGGGCACCTGTAGTCTTAGCTACTCGGGAGGCTGAGGCAGGAGAATGGCATAAACCCAGGAGGCGCAGCTTGCAGTGAGCTGAGATCCAGCCACTGCACTCCAGCCTGGGCGACACAGCAAGACTCCGTCTCAAAAAAAAAAAAAGATTTTTTTAAAGGGGGGGCAGGCGGCAATCTGAGCATGGTGGCTCCCACCTGTAATTCCAACACTTTGGGAGACCGAGCAGGGAGGATCATTGCAGACCAGGAGTTCCAGAGATCAGCCTGGGCAATACCACAAGACCCAGCTCTACAAAGATTTTTTTTTTAATTAGCCAGGTGTAGTGGCATGTGCCTGTGGTCCCAGCTACTTGGGAGGTTGACACAGGATGATCACTCAAGCCTCAAGCCCTGGAGATTGAGGCCACAATGAGCTATGACCGTGCCACCGCATTCTAGCCTGGGCAACAGAGCAAGACTCTGCCCTTATTTTCTTTTTTTTTTCAAGACGGAGTCTGGTTCTGTGGCCCAGGCTGGAATGCAGTAGTGCGATCTCGGCTCACTGCAAGCTCCGCCTCCCACGTTCACGCCATTCTCCTGCCTCAGCCTCCCAAGTAGCTGGGACTACAGGCGCCCGCCACCATGCCTGGCTAGTTTTTTGTATTTTTTAGTAGAGATGGGGGGTTTCACCACGTTAGCCAGGATGGTCTCGATCTCCTGACGTCGTGATCTGCTTGCCTCGGCCTCCCAAAGTGCTGGGATTACAGGCGTGAGCCACTGCACCCGGCCCTTTTTTTTTCTTCTTCTTCTTCTTTTAAGGTTGTTATAAGAACTCTTCAAGGAATAAGGAAGAAATCTCAAGGGAAATGTCTCCTTTATTTTACTAAGAATTGCCTACTGCTGTTGCTAGGTGGTGCTTGTAAATATAAGCACACACGGTAAGACTGGTTTTTTGCCTTAATTAGTGGCCAAGTCAAGCATCCTCAAATTAAGTGTCATCATTCCAGAATGTAAATGAAACAGCTGGAGTACATACTAGACCAGATAGCCCAATACTACAGTAGCAGGACTCCAGCAAAGTTTGAAAACACGTCTGCAGCTACATGCTAGAACAGTGCTTCTCTAACTGTGATGGGTGCATGAATTGCCAGGGGATCTTATTAAAATGCAGATTCTGATTCACCAGGCCCAAGCTTCTGCATCTCTAACAAGCTCCCAGGTGATACTGAAGTTGCTGGTCACAGACCAGGTGCCAGACAGGGGCCAACAGTTGACAGCAAAAACCATCCTATGCCATCCTCACTGCAAGCCCAGGTACAATTTTTTAGAAGTGAGGAAATATGGCTCAAACTAATTTACCCAAGGAAAGTTCATGATATTTGCAAGAGGTATTTATCACTCCAGTAATCAAGAACCTTCCTGATCAGCTGCAAGTTCTGCCCTGGATCCTCTGACCAGCTGGCAAACGGCGGAGAAATCTCTTTGACACTGACAGGTGCCCCTGGATGATAAGAATGCACCTTATGAAAGACTTGACTGCTCAGAGAGAACAGTTTGTGTCCTGGAGCTATAGGAAAAAGGAAGAGAGGAAGCAATAAAAACAAGGAGTAGAAATTTATGGAGAGCTTACATAAGATCACACAGTCAAAAGCAGAACTGGGACACAAACTGAGTCCGGCTCCAGAACCCATGCTCTGAACCACTCAGCTCCACCACCTGGTACAAGTAATCAAAGTGACAAAGTGATGGAGTTCGGGAGAGCCCCAGAGAGACCACCACTAATAATTAGGGGACCCTGAGCAAATTCTCTCTCTCTGCTTCAATTTCTTTAATATGGGCTGGAAATTATTCATACACCTCACTGGGTTTTCTAAGGATGAAATGAAAGAGGCCGGACAGGGACAGTGCCTCACATTTGTAATCCCAGCACTCTGAGAGGCCGAGGTGGGAGGATCACTTGAGCTCAGGACAAGATCAGCCTGGGCAACAGAGTGAGACCCCATCCAGCATTAAAAAATAATAATAATAAGTAAAGAATTTTTATAATAAGGGAGCCTAAATAAAGCACTTAGAACAGCATCTGCCAAGATAATAAATGCATCAATCAATGTTTTTCTGTTATTAAGAGAATTCTATCACTGGAGTGCAGGAGAGAGAATGGAACCAAGGAGAGGGTGGAATGAAGAGCTTTTCTGAACTATGGCCAAATGGTAGACCTACAGCTGCTAAAAGAAAAAGGCCTCCCTTTCCCAGGGACCACAGAGGCTAAAAGAAAAGGTATAACCTAAACTGGAATCAAGGTAACAAAAAGAACTGCCTCTGTCTGGACGACGGCAAGAAGGGCCTAACCGTGCAAGGTAGTACATTGCAGTTGACCTATGATGTATCAGATCGCTATAGTTAACTTGGAAATTCCGGCCTTTCCACGACCAAATAGTGAAGCACCTTAAGATTGCTATGCATCATAAACAAATAGACATGACAGGGAAAGAGCAGGGCCGGAGGCCTACACCTTCAGCAAGCAAGCCCCCTTTTCTCTTGTTGGTGATGGGGACTGCTACCAAAACTAGCAGCACCAGAAGCTGGCCAGAGAGCCTTCTCTCCTGGAACCAAAGCTGGGTTTTGTAGATGTGCTGACTCAACCACACAATTTTATTATTATTATTACTATTATTATTTTTTTATTTTTATTATTATTATTATTATTTTTTGAGACGGAGTCTCGCTCTGTCGCCCAGGCTGGAGTGCAGTGGCGCGATCTCACCTCACTGCAAGCTCAGCCTCCCGGGTTCACGCCATTCTCCTGCCTCAGCCTCCCGAGTAGCTGGGACTACAGGCGACCGCCACCACACCCAGCTACTTTTTTTGTACTTTTTAGTAGAGATGGGGTTTCACCGTGTTAGCCAGAATGGCCTCGATATCCTGACCTCATGATCCGCCCGCCTCGGCCTCCCAAAGTGCTGGGACTACAGGCGTGAGCCACCGTGCCCGGCCAACTACACAATCATTGAGAGCCTACCCACTCTAGGCTGATCAATGGCCAAGGCTAGGACAGTTCTGCTGGGACAGCCAGTCCCACTTCTTCCTCGTCAAAGGCACTCCCCAGTGGCCTTAAAGCAGAAACATGACTTGTGTGTGGTAGCTGCATTCGACAATGAAATTTCTCATATTTAAATCAAGCTTAGAGAAAAGGACCTCATGTAAGTTCAGATTTTGACCTAAGAAGATTGAACAGGAATGAAGACATAACGCTATTTCTAAAACACGGCTGGATATAAGCAGGGAATGTGGCACATGTCTACTCTGAGAACTGAGCTATGAAAATCAGTGCATGTAAATCCCTGTTGCCTGCCTACCAATATCTATTCTCCCCTTTTTCCTCTCTGACCAAACTCCAAGTTTTTTTTCAGGGTCACAATGTACCAAACTTAAAAAAAAAAGAAAGGAAAGAAAAAGAAAGAGGAGCAAAGGGAAGGAAGGAAGGAAGGAAGGAAGGAAGGAAGGAAGGAAGGAAGGAAGGAAGGAAGGAAGGAGAAAGAGAAAGAAGAAAACAAACAAAAGAAGGAAAAAGAAAAATTACAGTGACCAGCCTTCCCTGCTGCATGAGGTGGCCATGTCACATTTCTGGCACCTGAGATGTGAGCCAGAGGTCACTTGATAGTTTTTCAAAGAACTCTTTAAAGGGGAATACTTGGTTGCTATCTGTCTTCTGTCTTCCATGAGTCTCCCTTCTGCCTGGAATAGGAAGACAATCATGCAGGAGCCGCCACCTTGCACTGAAGCACTAAGTATGAAAATGAACACTATGTGCCAGGCCATACCCTAAGCCATGTGCTACAAATGGCTGAACAAGATGGCAGCGCCATGGAACCCCCTGCATGTTGTAAAAGATCATTTGCTTTGCAAAGGCGTTTACTGAATTGACTGGCAAGGTGCCATGAACTAGGAATAAATTTGATTTACAAATAACTTTCTGACATGAACTAAAGACAGAGAATAACACAGACATATACTGGATGAGTCTCCTCCACTAACATATGCTATTCAGACCTAATCCTGAAGATCTATTCATAAATGTAAAGATTCTCGGTGTGGTCTAGGTGTGGCCTTGGGAAGAAACTCATGAGAAAATGGAGTGAAGTGAAGCCAAACCACCTGCTCTGCTGGGTGACATCGGTCAATCACTCTGTGACTCAGTTTCCTCAACTGCAAAATGGAAATAACTGTTTCTACCTCAAAGGTGGTTGTGCCTATTAAATGAGCTGATATTTGTACAATGCTTAGACATGTGCCTGACACACTGCTTAATAATTACTGAGGATCCACTAACATTATGGTAAAATTGGTGACAGTGTAGTTAAACACTAATAATAAAAGCCAGACAGATTAATTCATTCTGTAGACAAAACTTATTTCCTAAGGCACACATCTGTCAAACAACAAGGACATGAGATCCAGCTGTCAACTGTGGCCAGGTTTAGACAGTTTTAAATCTAAGGCCTTCAATGGTTCTCATAATCGCCCTACCCAGATTCATGCAATACCAAGAGTCACAAAGTCTACATGAAGGGCTGCTTATCAGTAGCATGTATTTATAAAATAAAGGTTGGGTAAAGAGATTAGCAAAGAGCACTAAAAATAGTCCTATAAGCAAACAAGCTTTTGTAAGTCGACAGTTCATTAAAAAGTCAATACTTGAGCATCATTATTATGAGAAATATTCAAGTAATGGCTCATGCAACTTGGAAGATTGCAGCCTCTTATCATCTTAGCCATCTTTTTTAGATTGGAACACAGAAAGTATCCAGATCTTTCTACAAGGCTGTATTTCAGAGTCCAAAAGGGCACAGGCAAATGTGTAATGTAGCCAAGTGCCAACCACAGGTATGTAACCTAGTAAGTATCGTAGGTATTGAGCCAGCCATAGATATTCTTTCAGGTCAGGAGAAAACTTTTACCAGATGAAAGTAATCTCAACTAACTCATAACATCAAGGCAACTGGATAACAAAAACATGCTTTAATCTACTCTCCCTTTTAAATACTCAACAAACATAACAGGATGTGATTTTACACTTCTCCTTTTCCAATCCCAAGAGGGACAAAAAAAAAAAAAAGACAAAGTCTTGAGGGTGTGAAGATCTCACTCCATCATCTTCCTGTGTGCCTGTTACCATTTTCCTGGTTGTACATTATCAGCTAAGCTGGCAGAGGCTCAGAAAAGCCAGGGTGGTAAGATGTAACCCTTTCTTTCCTCTACAGCAGAACTGTCCAACAGAAATATTGCGGAAGCCACAAATATGAGCCACGTGTAATTTTAGATTTTCTAGGAAACATATGTAAGAAGGTAAAAATAAACAGGTGAAGTTTATTTTAGTAATATATTTTATTTAACCTATCAAAATACTATCATTTCCACATATAATAAAAAGTATTAAGATATTTCATGTTCTTTTTTTCATACCAAGTCTTCAATGCCATGTGTATTTTAGACTCACAGCACATTGCAATTCTAACCAGCCACATTTCAAGGGCTGGAGAGCCACAAGTGGTACTGGTTACTAAGTTGGACAGAGCGGCTCTAGAAGTCAATAGTAGCTGAAATTTGCAGTGTCTCAAGTTGATTTTATGAGGGACATACAGATAAAATAGATATCAACTCAGTTTCAGCAAGTTGCCAGCCTAGGGAATTTGGTAGCATCTTAAATGAAGGAACACACCTCATTTCAAACTAGTGTGGGCATGGATGGCTTTTAAGCTAATGCTTCCTACCAAGTACTGGCAATGCCACTTACTCTTTACCCAGGGAAACCTAGTCACCAATGCAAAAGCATGTGTTGTTTTTAGCTTCATTTTACATAGGAGTCCAGGAAATTCTGCTCACTTGACAAACCCGTTCTCAAGGAATTCTCCCAGAGGAGCAGGAAATGGTCAGACATACCCGCTGACACACCCCACACACCTCGGACATCCTATTCCACGTGGTCTATGTGTAAGTCACAGGCATGAGAAATGAGATGTAGCAGTGATCAGCTTTCATTATGCTGCAGCTATGGGTGGGACGGTTTGAAAGCTGACCTGGTCTTACCAGTATTACCTACCTCGCAGGCTTACTGTGATGACCAAGGGCAGTAACAGAGAGAGCTCTTAGCAAACTGTAAAGCGCTATAAAATTCTACTTATTACTGAGAAAGAACAGCATTCCTCACCTGGAAGAGCAGATAGAAAAACAAATACTACCTCGAAACAGAGATGTCGTTGGGGATGGGGGGAAACCATGAAAATACAGATTGTTCTTGGTGGACTTTGTTCTCTTGCAAGTACAGAAAAAGGTTGAGTAAACTCTAGTACCTTTCCCTCGAAATCGTGGGAGACACTGAAAAGTAAGCGAGCCAGCTAGAAGGACAAGCTTCTACCTCTGCTCATTCCCCCCACCCCACCCTC